>NC_135305.1:223123786-223301950 GCF_048772815.1 Callospermophilus lateralis | reverse complement strand
GCAGCGGGGTAGGCTGCGCCCAGGAGAGCGGGGAGGGGCCCCGAACGCTGAGTGGCACCGGCGCTGGCCACCCTTGAACGGAAAAGGAGAGGGAGGGCGGGGCCATGCAAATATGCAAATCAGCACGCTGTGGTGGACTGGGCTGCGGGCGAGGGGCAACTCTTCAGAGGAGACGGCGTGACATCAGGGAGGCGCGATGCATTTCGCCAGTTCGAATCCTGGATGGGGACAGAGTGTTCGCATCCCGAATCCTAACTCCGAGGCTCACTGGAGTGGCACCGCTTTCTTGAGCACGGTCCAGGCCCCCTCTGCGTAAGGCTTGGAGATTGAATTATCCCCCTTTAATAGAAGTGGCACTGAGTTTGAGTGAGGCGAAACCTGAGTCGTTCGCCCAAGCCTGTGTCACAACTTCCAGGGGTTCTGTTTCCTAACTCCTGGGCTCCACCCAGATCAAAGGAACCGCAGTCCTGCTGGGAGCTGGACCCAGGGATGCACATTTCACAAGCCCCTGGTGGTGCAAGGGCTCTGGGAGGAAACCCCTTACGGGGAGCATGGGCCAGCACTTTTGTGACCTCAGGAACTTCCTCCAGGCTGACATGCTGTGGTCCCCAGCTGCTAGCCAACCCCAGGACTCCTGTCATGCCCCAGGAGCCCCCTGTTCATAGCGGGCTCCAGCTGCTTCCTGCCATGCCCAGAGGAAACCCAGCATCGGGCAGGGCCTCTCTCCTCCCTGCTGTCCCCCTGGACACGCTGCCCCTGCTCACACCCCTCAAGCAGAATGACTGTCTAAACCGGAGTCACGCTGGTGGCCCATCAGGAGACATGTGACCTGGAAATCCTTCAAAGCTTTTAAATGGTCAACGTTTTCAAATCAGGATGTTCAAGGCTCAGTGCAGAGTGTGTGCTTAGCATGTGCAAGGCCCTGGGTTCAGTCCCCAGCACCAAAAGAAAGAGAATTCAGGATGTTTCACAGAAATAAATCCAGGTTTGCAGGCACTCTTTTATTTTTTTTAAGATTTGTATATTTTTATTTTATACACTCCTAATTTAAAAATAAATACTTTTATTATCACTTAATTTTTTAAGAAAGTATTTTTTTCTTTGGGGGATGATGGAAATGTTCTAGAATCAGTGGCAATGCTTGTATAATCTTGGAAATATTGTAAAAATCACTAAACTATATACTTCAAAATTTTGTAGTACTGGCATTTTATGGTAGGTGAATTACATCTTAATTTTTTTTAGGGGCTGGGGCTGGGGCTCAGTGTTAGAGCGTTCTCGCCTAGCACGTGTGAGACACTGGGTTCCATTCTCAGCACCACATAAAAATAAATAAATAAAATAAAGATATTGTGTCCAACTGCAACATATATATATATATATATATATATATATATATATATATACACACATTGAACATAGAAGAAAGGAATGAAGGAAGGAAACAAATTTGGTTTAAATGCAACTTAAATAGAAATTGGTAACCTTACATCAACATTCCACTACAAGTTAGTCAAAACTTTATCTTGGAAAACATGGTTATAGTCTGGGTACTGGAGTTTGAGAACCATTTCCCTACAAAATCACCCAGTAAAGGATTGGAAAAAGAAATCTCAAAATCTAGTATTAAACTTTGGGACACGAAGGAAAGGGGGAGGAGTTAGCCAGGGTAAGCTGGGCCACAGAAGGGGACAGGCTCATTAGGTCCAAGGGTAGGGAATTGAGTATCCTGCGACCTAAGAACCTAACTGTTTCTCATCTCCCTTCTACAAGCTGCGTCTTCTGGGGCTTCTCTCCCTCCCTCTGGCGACGCTTACTTTTATCCTACAGGAGGGAGGCAATGGTCAGGGTCTTCTTCCTTGGTGAAGAGACCCTCACACATCCGTGGTGTCAGCCCAACAGAGGCTGGGGACCCCAGCATAGGGTATGTCTTCCCACAGCCGGTCTGTCCTTAAGCAAAAAGGCACATGTTGCAGCCTCTTGCAGCTCCAGAGGGTACTTCAGTCCCCAAGTCCTGAAGCACCACATCCTGAGATGCATACTGAGGGCCTCTGGGTTGACTGTCCAGTAGCAATAATCAAAGCTGAATGCCACCACCTTCTCCCAGGAGTCTCCAAAGCTATTTGTCGACTGATCATCCACCTTTAAATTCCTGATCTTTTCCACTTACTCATCAACTTCCACAATAATTCTTCTCCCTTCTTTGGCCTCCCGCTTGCTGACGGGCCGGACCCTTGCGGCCACCAGCAAATTCACCATCCCTCGGTTACAACACAAGCCCCAGAGGTCTGTCCAGTCTAGGCCTCCCTAGCCTAGCCTAGCCTAGCCTAGCCAGGGCCAGGCCAGGGTCAGGCCCAGCCCTAGCCCCTGCCGGCCTTGCAAGCACTCTTGAAAAATCAGAAGGCCTCAGGATTTTCTGCAGCTGTGGGTGAGCAGCTGAGTGCACTTCACTGCCAAGGCCATGACCAGGCCCCAAGACACAAAAGAGACAGGACAGAGGTTGGTTGCAAATCCAAAATTTAATTTTTTAAATCTTAATTTTTGAAATTGACAATCAATGATGGCATATATTTGTGGTGCTCAACAAGATGTTTTGAAATAAATGTAGCTGGGCATGGCACACCTGTAATCCCAAGGGCTCAGGAGGCTGAGGCAGGAGGATTGAAAGTTCAAAGCCAACCTCAGCAACTTAGCAAGGTCCTCAGCAACTCAGCGAGATCCTGTCTCAAAATAAGAAATAAAAAGGGCTGGGGGTGTGTCTCAGTGGTTAAGTACACCCGGATTCAATCCTTGGTACTAAAGAAAAGAAAAGAAAAGTGAAGAAACAATCCGAGTTAACTTAATTCACAATTAAAATTCAAAATTTAGATCCAAATTCAAAATTTTATTTCCTTCATACTTTTTTTAGTCTCAAATCCAATTTTTAAATAGGGTGGGGGAAGGAAAGAAGAAAAACAACTGCACTATGTTAATATGACATTTTAAATTTGAAAATGAATGCATAAATAATCCATGATAACAAAGGACCCACAATTTATGGGGGGCTGGGGGTTGGACCCAGGAGTCTACCGCGGAGCCACATCCCCAGCCCCATCCCCAGCTCTTTTTATTTTCGACTTTGCGATAGGGTCTTGGAGAGTTGCTGAGGGCCTAAGTTGCTAAGGCTGGCCTTGGACTTGAGGTCCTCTGCCCTCAGCCTCCCGGGTATCTGGGATTACAGGTGTGTGCTACCACACCTGGCTCTGGATAAACTCTGATGGAATCTCCGCCTCTACGGGCTTCCCTCAGCTGCCCGGGGGACCCAGCTCTGTCGGAACCGTCTTTGTTTCAAATATGGATCCTTGGCCGTCCTGACCTTGTCTGCGCTCAATGTCGCACCGTCGGAAGGCTCCTTCTTGATGACTCCTTCCCTTGCTTCTGGCACGTTCCCTGGCACGTGCCTTGCCAGCTGCCCGAGTCCTGCCCCTCCTTCTAGTGTGCAAGCCCTCTGGAGGCCCCTGCCGCGCCCCGGGCAGCCGGCACCTGGGCGTCGTGACAACCTCCTAAGAGGCTTTGCTTTGCCTTCGTCCCCGCGGCTGGCACGGAACTTGGTACACAGCAGAAGCTCCATTAATTCTTGGTGACTGGGAGGACTGAGGAGGGAAACCGGAGTAAGACCCAGAAAGGGGAAAGTCGTGGGGCAAAACGGCCACCAGCGCCGGGAGGTGGCGTGCGCCCGCCCGTCGGGCCCTCACCCACGCACCGCGGTCGTCCCTACAAAGCCCCCCGAGCTCCCTGAGCTCCTCCCCCGGGAGTGTGGGCCCTGCCTCGGCGGAGGGGCTCTCCATGATGGGGTCTCTAGACCACAGCTGCTTTGCGCACAGCGAGCGATCTTAACATAGTGCCAGCCAGAGCCCGGTGGGCACAGGCAGAGGGGTCATGCGCCTATCCCTACTTGCAGATTTTCTTGCAGATTTTCCCATCGACTTCCCTTTTCTAAAAATTAAAAATTTCTTAGTTTGAGATCAGGCAATTTTTTAGCTGGAGGAGTCACGTGCAATTCTAAATAGAGAAAGCTCTGGTCAAACCGCAGTGGAGAACCAGCGCCGCAGCCCAGCACCACCCAGGGCCCCGCAGCCGGCCCTCCCGGGCCACGCCCCTCCAACCTGTCAGGTCTCGCCCCTCGCCCTTTCCCCGGACACGCCCCTCCAACCTGCCAGGTCTCGCCCCTCCCGGGCCACGCCCCTGCAACCTGTCAGGACACGCCCCTCGCCCCTCCCAGAACACGCCCCTCCAACCTGTTAGGTCACGCCCCCGCGCCCTTCCCCGGACACGCCCCTCCAACCTGTCAGGTCACGCCCCCGCGCCCTTCCCCGGACACGCCCCTCCAACCTGTCAGGTCACGCCCCCGCACCCTTCCCCGGACACGCCCCTCCAACCTGTCAGGTCACGCCCCCGCGCCTCTCCCCGGTCACGCCCCCAACCTGTCAGGTCACGCCCCCAGAGAGCCTCCCAGGCCACGCCCTCTTGCTGCCCCTGCCCCCTTCTCTGGCCTGAGATTTTAACCATTCCTGGATGGAATTACACAAAGTGTGACCTTTGGGGACTGGCTCTTTTTTCACTTGGCCCAACGGTCTGGAGGCTCCTCTAGGCTGTTGCGTGTATTAACATTCCGTTCTTTGTTTTTGGCGCTGGGGATGGAGCCCAGGGCCTGGCGCATGCGCTCTCCCCCTGAGCTGCGGCGCCGGCTTGCAGCCTTGGATTGCAAGTGTCGCGTGGTACTGGGGCCCGTTGGTTTAACCGCACCCTCCGAACACCTTCGGTGGGCCTTCCAGATTTGGCCTTTTCCAAATAAAACTGCCCACAATACGTATCTTATGTGTGAACCCACGGCATCCTTTCTCTGGGACAGCTGTCCAGGTCATCCGGTAGTTGCAGGTTTAGTTTTTTTAGAACCTTCCAGATTTCCTCCCAGAATGTTGATTTTTTTTTCCAAGCCTTTTAAGTAGTTGAAAAATACTGAATAACTGAAAAGACATTGTGTTAAAAACTCACAATATCTTTAAGTTTAAATATTTTATTTATGCCCAATATATTTTAATTATACTCTCCTGCTTTAATGGAAGCAAATTCATTAGTCATACTTTCAAAACTTGCTTCTGGGGAAAAAAAAACTATTAAAAATGCATAAAGACATGTAAAGATGCGTGATATATATAGATCTATCTATCTGGCTCTATATATAATGTAGAGAGAAGAAATATAGAGATCACACAAATTTTTTTCTCTTGCCTGAGGCTCACATGGCGATATTGGATCCTGTCTTCATTTAAAATGCTAATATTTTATTTAATGCAGGTTTTTGCATTCATATCAATTTTTAAAGATTAATTTTTATTTTTAAAATAAGAATGCTGCATTCGTGGGCATGGCTGTGGAAGGGGGAGGAGTGTGCGGGACTGTACACTTGAGTGTCTTGACAGCGCCCGCCTGGAAGCTGTGTGTGCAAGGAGGGGCCAGAGGGCTCCGCACAAGGCGTTCTCCAGGTCTGAGCGCTGTAGGTTGCTGGCAGAGAGACTGCGCTGTGGCTGCAGGAGGCAGTAAGGGGAAGGAGAATCCTCCTGTGTGGTTTCTTTGTACCTGATCTTAAATAGTTTAGGAGGCTGAGGCAGGAGGATTGTGAATTCAAAGCCAGCCTCGGCAACTCAGTGAGACCCTGTCTCTAAATAAAATACAAAATGGGCCGGGGGTGTGGTGCAGTGGTTAAGTGCCCCTGGGTTCAATCCCCTAAACTACTACTACTACTACTACTACTAATAATAATAATAATTGCACTAGTGCACATTAATTATATTACCAACAAATTTATATTTGATGTACAATTATATCAAGTATATTAAACACTTATTTATCTTTTTTTAAATATTTATTGTTTAGTTTTAGGTTTTCACAGTGTCTTTATTTTATTTTTATGTGGAGCTGAAAATCGAACCCAGTGCCTCACACATGCCAGGTGAGTGTGCTCCACTTGAGTCCCATCCCCAGCCCTTAAACACTTCTCTATCTTGATGATAGGGGGTTGTGGGCTGAGACCCCTTAAACTCTGTGCTCAAAGTGAGGGCTTTGCCGACTCACCTAACCCTGTCCAGCTGGCTCTTCCTGGCCTTTGAGAATACGCCAGATGCCTGGCCCCAGCAGGGACGGGATGTGCTCGGCACCAAGGGGTGATCCGGGCCAGGAGCCCTGCTGCACGCTGGCGCTGGGTACTCTCAAAAATGACCCCTCCTGCCCCAGGTGCAGCTGGGCTCCCCAGTTCTGACCCTGCAGCTGTGTCCCCACCCACCTTCCCTGTCCCTGGGGACCCGGAAAGCTGGACTTGAGCCACAAAGTCGTGTGGTGCAGGTGGGGAGATGAGGACCTGCGAGTTCCTGGGGCCCGGTGTGGAGCTGGTGCTCAGCTTGGCGAGGCCCAGGGCTCCACTCCCAGCACCACACACTAAGAATTAAGGGACAGAATCTCATTGGTTTCCCGCTGTCCTCAACGGACTGCAGTGCGCCTGAGGCCCCTCAGGAAACACCAAATGCCATCTGGTGGCCCAGTGTCCTCTGCATGAAGCCCTGACCCTCGGTCCCCAGCCCTGCATGCCTCTCTGGCTCCCCTGGCAACCACCCTTCCCCTTCCTTTTCTCCGGGCACTGTGGCCTCAGAGGCTCCTACCCAAGGGCCTTTGCATGTGCTTCCCCCCACCTGATGCTCCAACCCTGCTGAGCCGCTGCCACCCTGCCTTCCCAGTCCAGCCCGGACACTCACGCCCACGGCAGTCTTGAGTGCAGTCCGTCCTTGCCGTGTGCAGCACACATCTTGAATGACCCGGCCAGTTCTCTGTGGGGGCCCTCTCCCCGAGAGGTGAGGAGCTCTGAGAGGGCAGGGAGCCGGGGGTTCATGTCTAGGGCAGGGCCAGGGCCCAGTGGTGCCTGTCACCCACTGGATGAAGGGACGGAGGAGCACAGCTCTTCCCGTTCTGTCTCTGAACAAGAGCCTCTGGTCTGGGTGGGGCCTGAGGGCTGGGGACAGATGGGAGCTGAGAAGACATATCTTAGAGTGCTGGGGACAGGAGGGAGCCCTGCCGGGTGCCCTCCATGCCCACCGTGAACCTGCCCCTTTCCACCATGGGCCCTGCAGGGAAATCACCCAAGGTCACAGAAAGCCTGGGGGTGTGAAGGGGAAACTGAGGCCCTGGGAGGAGTCACGCGAGGCTAGCATGGAGCAGTGCCCAGTCACAGCCCTGCTCCAGGCTCCGCAGAGCCCTCCTCCTCCATGCCCCACGGCCTCCCACGCATCATCCCCCCCCAACACTCCCACCTGGAAGAAGGCGCAGGAGCCGCGGGAGAACACAGGATCCACTTCTTTATTGCAGGAAGACTATGTCTATATGAGCGAGTGCTACACAGACCCCCCAGGGGGCGGGGTTCCCACATGCGGGGGAGGGCAGGGTCACAGCGAGCATGGCCTGGCAGGTCCCCAGCACCAGGATGCCCGGGCAGGGCGGGCGGCAGTCAGGGCGGCTCGGCCCCTCCTATTGCAGAGTCCCTCTCCCCAGGGGGGGCAGGGCCCAGGGCCGGAGAGCCCTGGGGACGGGCGGGCAGGCCCCAGGGAGATTGTGCTATCAGGGCATGTCCCTGAGAAAGGGCTGAGACCCCTGTCCAGCCAGGGGCCATGGTGACACCAGCTGCTGGGGGCCCTGGGCCAGCTGAAGGGTCAGAGCTCAGCTAGGCTCAGACAGTACCACTAACTGGGGGCAGGGGAGCCCTGTGGCACCTGCAGCCTCGCACGCCCAGGCACACACACTCACACCTCTCCAAGTGTGCCAGGAACCACTCAGGAGCCACAGGAGCACAGAGGAAAGCAATCAGCTCCACACCGTCAGCCACAGAGAGGCCTCGCTGCATCCTGTGCCCTGGCGGGGCCACATAGCCACAGGCGACCCCCTCCTGTCCCACACATGCACACACAGTCTCCCACCCCAACCCGCGGTGCGTCCGCCTTGGGGGACCACTCTCTCCCTCGCACGCTTAGCTGCCACATCTCAAGCCCCTCAGCACGGAATGCTGAGAAGTCCACGGGAGACGGGCAGCACATCCCCCACGGGGCCTTCAGAGGACCCCAGCCCAGCCAACACTGGGAGCGCGGCCTTGTGAGGCCGTGAGTGGGGTGTGGCTCCCCCCACCCGGGCTGACGCGGGAACTGTGAGCTCCGGGTGGCTGCACTGGCGTTGGCTTGCTGCGCAGCACCAGCTGGGGTCCAGTTTGTCCTGCAGCCACAAGTCAGCTTGCCACAGACTAGAGTGGACACAGTGACCCTCAGAGAGGCAGAATAAACAGGTTCACAGATAGACCACGTCGTGCACTCCCGAGACAACTGTGCCCATACAGGCAGATGATTCACGCAGACACCCCTCAGCCAGCCCCACACACGGGCACCGTCCACGCCACACGCACTACACCTCAGCTTCACGCAGGCTGCAGACACGCCGTCCGAATGACAGACACGCACAGGCACAAACACCCATGCACCCTTCCCCGTGCCCTTCGTGAAGGACACGGCCCCAGGGGGGTCACATGAGTGGAGTTGCCCAGACTCTCACAAAGACACCCCGAACCTCGAGGCTGCAGGTACACCAGACTTGGGCAACACTTCCTGGGGCTCTGTCCCTGGGCACGGTGGGGAGGAGGGGACAGGGCAGCCTTCCACCTGGAGCCCCCTCAAGTCCTGCTGGTGTGGAGTGCCTTGGCCTCCTCTGGACGGGGCCTTAGCTGACGTGCTCCTGGCCGGCCCGGCACCCTGTGCTCAGTGCCCAGGCCCAGCACCACCACTCCAGCATCTGTGCCTCAGGGGAAGGGCACATCCCCAGGGCCCAGTGTCCAGGGAAACCTTCGCACTCAGGCCCCAGGGTCCACCGGCCCCTCGGGCAGTCGTGGCTGGACAGTCCCAGGGTTGTGCTGTGGCTGTCTGCTGGTCCCGGGGTGCTACTGGGGCTGGCAGGGGTGCCCCTCCAGGCCCCATGGTTATTGCCTGGTGGCCTGAGGCCCATCCCACGGGCCCCTCCACCAAGGTGAGTGGACAGGGACAGGATGGGTGTTCCAGGGGCCCAGGGAGGGGGCACAGGTCAGAGGTCATGAGGGTCTGGGTGAGACTGGCTGCATGTCGAACACCAAGGAGAGAAAAACAAAACACTCTGAGGTCCATGTGCCCTTGGACGCCCCTCCCCCAGAAGGTCACAGTGATCAAAGGGGGGGAGGGGCGCGGATCTGGCTGGGGACACTCAGGGTGGGGGACAGAGATGGGTCCTGGGCTGCGGTGGAGGAGAGATGGCCTCTCTGGTCCCCGCTGGGAAGCGCAGCTCCTCTGGCTCCCTGCTTCCCCCCTGTGGGTTGAGGGGCCGCTTGGCCGTGGGGGCCCAGACAGGGCAGGGGGCGGGTGGGGAAGGAGGGCATAGCGATGTGAGGGGCCGGGGGAGCCCAGCCCTGCCGCCCGCTGGCCAGGCAGCCTCGGTTTCCCCAGCCGAGAGGCGGACGGGAGAGTGGAGGAGCAGGAGGAGGCGCGGGCGGAGGCGGCGGGGCGGGCGGCGGGGCGGCGGCTCACATGAGGGTGCACTTGCCCTTGATGCGGTCTGTCCGCTTCTGCTTACTGGAGCGCTTGCCGTCGATGTTCAGGCTCATGCTGCGGCGGGTCTCCAGCGTCAGCAGCTCCTGGAACAGCTCCTTGACGTTGTAGTTCATCTTGGCCGACGTCTCCATGAAGGCGCACTTCCACTGCTGGGCCAGGGCCTGGGCCTCGCGGGTGTCCACCTCCCGCTGCGTCTCGTCACACTTGTTCCCCACCAGCATGACGGGGATGTCCTCCACGCTGCCCTTGATCTGCACGATGAGCTGGTAGATGGGCCCCAGCTCCTCCAGCGACTGCTTGCTGGTGACCGAGAAGACCAGGATGAAGGCGTGGCCCTTGGAGATGGACAGGCGCTGCATGGCCGGGAACTGGTGGCTGCCGGTGGTGTCCGTGATCTGCAGCGTGCAGACACTCTTGTCACAGCTGATCACCTGCCGGTAGGTGTCCTCGATGGTGGGGATGTACGTGTCACGGAACGTGCCCTTCACGAAGCGCAGCACCAGTGAGCTCTTGCCCACGCCGCCCGCGCCGAACACCACCACGCGGTAGTCGTTGCTTTGCTCAGGCATCTTCCCCTGCCGCCTGAGGGACGGGGCGCCTGCTAGAAGCCCAGACCGACCCTGTGTGGAGAGGACAGTCAGACAGAAGGCCACCCAGCCCAGAGGGTCGTCAGCTTCTGGCCCTGAGGACAGGCGGGGAGGCTGCTCCGAGGAAGGGGCACCCACCCGGGGGCACAAGGGCTCACTGCCAGCTCCTCGACTTGCTTCTGCCTCCCCAAACCCGGGGCCTAAGCCTCCCCAAGGGGCCTCTGAGCTGGCAGAGGTGAGGCCCGGGCTCCCTCTCTGCTGTAGGCTGTCCCCACGCTGTGACCTCCTGGCAGCCAGCTGGCCCGGCTCCCCTGCTGCTCTGACACCTAGACCTGCCCTGTCACCACCCTGACCTCTGTGTCCCTGTGCTCTGAACCCAGAGGGCAAAACACTGCATCCCAGCCACCGCAGCTCCCCGCTAGGAGCCTGGCGCATCCTAGACCCCAGGGGCCGTGCCACAGTTTAAAGTGAGGATTTTGGGGCCTTGGCCCCAGAAATGAGGAATCAGTTGGCCCTGGGAACTGCTCTCACCAATGATGTGCCCGACACAGCGGCCCAAGGCCCAATCTGCATATCATGATGCCCACTGCCTAAAGCAGCCCCCACCTCTGTGGGGTAGGAACTCACAGCCAAGAAGTGGATAGCAATGCTAAAGGTAGGACTAAACAGGGAACGCCCTACCCCCAACGGTGGCCACACCTGTCCCCCCAGCAACCCCGGGAGGCCAGGGCAGGAAGATTGCAAGTTTAAAGACAGCTTGGGTGACTTTGTGAGGCCCTGTCTCAAAATAAAAATGTAAAAGGGCTGGGGACGTAGCTCAGTGGCAGAGCACTCTGGGTTCAAGCCCCAGTACCACAAAACAAAGCACAACAAGAACCATCCCTCCTCACCCTCCCGCTTTCTAAACTGCATCCCCTGGTGATCTGGCCCGATGTGTCCTTAGGAGCACAGCTCCCTGCGAGGGCTCCTTTCACCATCTCTCTCCTCTCCCAGGCACAGGGGCCAGTGGCCTCTGGAGGTCACAGCACACCACCCTTGGAGAGCTGGAGGAGGGAAGAGCCGTGGGCAGGGGACAGCAGGTGGGAGGCCCGTCTCCAGAATCTATGTCCTCACTCACACAAAACAGGAGCGGCCTCTTCTCCCTCCCCATTGCCCTGAGTGTCCTCGGCACGGGGAGGGCCATCTGCACCTCCTGGCTCTACGTCCCTGTACTTTGGACAGGTCCTTTCCCTCAGGCCTGTGTGTCTGCAGGGGAGGGCTTGAGGGTGGCCCCAGAACCAGGCGAGGTCTGGGGGGGTGTGGACCAGGACAGGCAGATCATGTCCCTCGCCTCTGTTTTCTCCTCTGTCTCCACGCGGACGCTGGGCCAGTGGGTGATAAGGTGGAAAAGGCCCTGGGGCAGGTGCCTGGCATGGGGCAGTCCCCACACAGATGGATGCTGGGTTCTCACAGCAGTCCCAGGGCTCTGGAGACGCACTGGGCTGGACCAATGGGCCTGGAGCATGCTCTGAATTCTCAGAGGTACCAGATTTGTCAGGAAAAACAAAACAAAGCAATAATGAAAGTGACAGCCAACACGGAGCCCAGTTCCGTGTCCGAAAACTTGGGGAGCTGCAGAAGAGGAGCTGGGCCTGACAGGAGGTCTGTAACTCCACGCACAGTGGATCTCAGCATTGGGAGCAGGAAGGGGGCTGACGGCCTGGTGCCAGCAGCTCTGCAGACGTGGTCCCTGCATGGTGGGCAGAGGAAGCAGGCACACTGGTGGACAGCCCCATGCTGCTGCTGCTGACCCAGGGACCTGGGGGCTGGACGGGGGTGGGGTTCCGCAGCCCCAGATGCAGACCCTGTCTTGCTTTGGGTGCTCTCGTCAGCAGTGGTCTCTCCAGAGGGGCCCTTTGGGGACTGGAATCCTGGGACTAAGACACCCTCACATCCAATGATCCTTGGGTCCATGCCAGCTGACCACCTGGTGCAGTCTGAATCCCATCCCCACCTCCTATTTGGGGAGTGGGTCCTGGGCATGGAGCTTGGGTGGGGGAGGGACTGGCTCAAGGTCACAAAGCAAGCGGAGGCAAAGCAGAGAGGCCTGGCTGTTCTGCCCTGGGATCCTCGCATGTGCCAGGCAGCCCACCCGGAGATGCCCAGGCCAGGGGAACCGGCCACAGGTCTGGGTCGTGGAGCCAGGGCCAGGCCCTGGGACACTGAAGGAACGGCTATTCAAGAAGGCCTACGGAACCCTGGCCTGGGGCGGGTCTCGGGGGATGCTCACCAATGTGGGGGGGGTGACCTCGGGGCACCTGACCAGGGAGAGGTTTGACCGAGATGGGACCTGCTCTCCGGGCCCTGAATAGAGGGAAGCACGACGGGGGGCAGCCCAGGGGCTCCCTCAACTCGAGGAGGAGGACCTGGGTGGAAGACGGGTCCTGAGTGAGGGGCTTGGCTGGGCAGACTGGGAGCCCTGTGGGCGAGCGTGGGGGACACCTAGGGCCCACAGACGGCTCCGGGGGCGCCCTGGCGAGGGGCTCGGAGTGGCGGTCCCCTGGGGGCGGAGGTGGGAGCTGTCCTCAGTGGGCGAGGAGGCCGGCGGGCTGCAGGGCCAGGGACCGCCCGGAGGCCCGCGAGGGTGGGGCCGGGACAAAGGGGCGCGCGGGAGCCGGGCGCCACGGCCGGCCGGGTGGGGCCGGGACCCCCTCCGCCGCGCCCCGCCGCCTACCTGGGCCGCTGGTCCTTGCGGCGCCGCGGCCGCTGCAGCTCCGGCTCGTGTCCGCGCCGCGCCGCCCCCCGCCCGCCCGAGCCGCCGCCGCCGCCGCAGTCGCGCCCGCGCTGTCCCCGCCCGCAGGGCCGCGCTCCGCTCCGCCCCGCCCGCCCCGCCCGCGAGCCTGGGACCCGCGCGGCCGCCAAGGTCACCGCCGCCCCCGCACCGGCCTCGCGCGCCCCGACCCCTGCACCCGAGCACGCGGGTCCTGCTCCCCCAGCTCCGAGCGGGAGCCCGTGCGCCCAGGATGCGCGGGAGCCGGGAGCCGGAGGGGCAAGGGGCGGGGGCGGAGCCGCGGGTAGGGCTGGCGGGTCCTGGTCGAGCTCACCCCGACTGCAAGGGACGCCGGGCGGAATGAACACACGGATCAATAAGCGGTGGAGAGGCCGAGGGGCCGGCCTCGGGTCAGCGGGTACCTGGCCCAGGCTGCCTGTGCCCCCGATGCGCCGGGGTCGTGCGACAGTGGGCCCCACGGGGCACAGTGCTGCCGGGCAGCGGGTTCCCCTTTTCTGCTGGGGAGGCGCTTGTCTTCCCCACCATGTCCGAGAATGAACCTTGGTGCATGTGCCCGAGGTGTCCCTGTGAGTGCAGTGAAGCACAGCAGACGCTCTTCCCGACCCCACCTGGCAGATCGTGGAGGAGGCGGGACATTGGGGTCCAGGGAGCACACTGCAGGGTCCCCTGGGGGCAGGTGTGCCACAGCCACAGGCCCAACATGCTGGAGGAAGGTGCCCCTCATTGGGAGGGGCTTTTGGAGGCTGGTCTGGAAGGTGTAAGCTGGTGGTGGGAGCCAGGCGCCCTCAAGCCCTCAGCTCCCTGGTTGTCATTGACCCGTCACTTCCAGGCCCTAGCTGAGATGGGCCCCCGCTGCTCCCTTGGAGACCCAGCACTGCCTCCAGGACCACCCCCTCCTCTCCTGCCAGGCAGGACTTAGCAGAAGGGCTCAGGGGCATCTCTCCCTGACTTCAGTCCTGTCCTCCCATCCCGGCCTCCCTCTGCCTCCTGGGTCAAGGTGCAGCCTCCTGGTCTGAGGCTCGGGTTCCTTCCCATCCTGCTCTGTGCTGGCCCTGCAGGGTGCCTTAGAGGGTGGCCTGGCCTTCATTTCAGGGTGTGCTCAACCCTGCCCAGACAGGCTCCCTGGGCCTCAGACTCCTGCCCTTCGGGGCTGCTGGGAACAGCCAAGTGCAGACAGGCTCAGGATGGGCGCCCTGCTCCATCCACTTTGATACCCGCTGGTCTCTGCCAGTCTCCTGAATGACTGGAGGGCCCTGGGCGGGTCTGGCCAGCTCTCCAGCTCTCCCAGGCTGACTCATGGTAGGAGAGTGGGCACGGCGCAGCACGCCATGCTCTGCTGCTATTTATAGATCCCAGGCCGGGCTCTGGCCTTGTGAGCCAGGGACTTCAGGTCCCTCCTTGCTCTCCCTGGGACATGGGAGCACCCCACAAGGGTGGCAGTGCTGCCTCTCCCATGGCTGGCCAAGGAGATGGGCACTGTGAACTCTGCCCCTCCTTGGGAGCTGTGACCTCCCACTACTGGAGAGAGCAGACCCCCCCGGGAGGCAGAGCAAGCCAAGGCAGCACCCCTTCCTGGCACTCCCTCCATGGAGAGTCCCTGGGCTCCCCGAGAGCTGACTGCTTCTGGGCAGGGAGAGGCCATCCCCAGCCCTAGCCGGCCCCTCCAGCTCCCCAGCCAGACAGGGTCCCCACGCTTCCGGTGCGTCCAGCTCCCAGGACTCAGAGAAGGGCAGCAACTGGCCCCAGGTGGTTCAGCGAGGAAGAGGCAGGACCTGGACTAGAATTTGGTTCCAACAGGATCTGAACAGCGCAGGCTGCTGGGTCTGGGGGCTGTTCTTGATACCCCTCCTTCCAGCCCCTGGCCATCTGAGGCCCAGCCCTGGGACCTTTAGTGGGTCTTGTCTTACAGATCCTCCTTTCACCCAAGTGCAGGGCAAAGTCCCAGCTCCTCACCTGGCCTTGCCACCCCAGGGACCCGATCTCACCCCACTCCCTTGGCCAGGGCCCCGCCAGGCCTGGGCATCCCCAGGCTGGCCTGGGCAGGAGGGCAGCTGGCTTCACTCTGCATTCTCTAGGGACTAATACCACCTGCAGGTGAGCAGAGGCTGCCTGCCACGGCCTCAGGCGGTGGGGTCTGGGGTCTGGCCCACAGGGCTTTTTGCTGACGTTAAGTTTGGCATCAATATTTTAAAATAAGGAGGTCATTGGTCAAAACGCAGCTTGTCTTCCTAAACAAATGGGCTGCCAAATCTAAGCCCGTTTCTGCCCGTCAGCATCTGTGGCTCCCCAGGACCACAGCCCAGCACGGAGCCCCTGCCTGGCCCCACAGGTGGCCTGGACGCTCCTGAGGGATGGGGCTCCTCACCATCACCTGGGAGGAGGGGAGCTGCTGAACCCTCCCTGTGGCAGGAAAGCGCCAGAACGCCTGAGCTCTTCGCAGAGCAGCCAGGCCCAGGAGCTGCGGCGAGCCCCAGGGCCTTTGGACTGACTGCTCTTCCACTGGTGCCTCTCGGGTGTTACCTGGCCCCTGGGTGGAACGTCCCTTTGCCTTCTCTCCTCAGGGCACTCTTGCTACTGGATGTGGCACACCCCTCTCTAGAATGTGAGTGGCCTTGGACCTGGGCTGGGTCTCACCAGGGTCCTTTCTGACCCCCAGGGACCCTGGCCAGGTCTGAGGACTCCTGCCCCCAGCACTCTGCCGCGCCAGGAGCCAAGTGGAGGGCCTGGAGCAGGGGCAAAGGTCACACTGCCCCAGCCCAGCCCAGAGCCAGAGTGCTGCTGGCACCCATGACGCCCGCCGGCCGAAAGGTCCCCAGTGCCAAGGGGACAGTCCCTGTTCTAGGGCCCATCTCATCGGGCCAGTCTGGTGGGCCTGAGGAGCTGGGACGAGGCCCAGCGGGTCCTTCCAGAGAGGCCCCCACCTAGTCACATCCCTTAAGGAGGAAGCAGGACCCTGTGCCCCAGGGCAGCAGGGCTGTGCTGCCCCCCACAGCCGGTCCTCCCCACAGTGGTCACTTTGCCCTTGGCAGAGGTCAGCTGTGTCCCTGTCTTAAGGAGCTACAGGTGCAGCTTACAGAGCCTGGGAGGGGGCAGGATGGAGCTGGACGCATCCTGGCCCCCGCGCCCAGCAGCAGCCATCCGAGGGGACCCTCCGGTGCTCTCAGGAGCCTGGGCCCCTGCCTGCTGCTCAGGAGGGGCTGGGATGGCCAGGGGCCACTGAGGGAAGCCTGGATCTTCAGGAGTGACGGGGCCCCTGGCCTTGACCTGAAGCCCATCCAGACCAAGGCCCAGTAGGGCAGGGGCGGCCGCTGGGGAAGGTCCAAAGGTGCCATGGGCTTCTCTGGGCCCGAGACTGGGGGGGGCCGAGCTGCGCCCCCGCCTGCACTAATGACTTCAGCGGCAGAGACGCAAACAAGCCACGCAGGAGCCTGACACGCTGTTATTAGCCGCCTCGCTGGGAGCCGAGCCGCCGCCTCCCCCATCTCCAGGAGGAGCGGGATCTGGTCGCTCCAGCCGCTGTTCCCATCGACGACGTGGTCTGTGATGGACTCTCCTGTGGTGCAGCCACAAATGTCCCCAGACGTGGTTCAGTGTCCCTGGGGCAGCGTCACCCTGAGAACCAGTCAGCAAGAGACCCCCTAGGAGCAACCCAACTCCCATGGGCACGGGCGTGGCCGGGCTGGGGTGGCACAGGTGGACGGAGCCTTTCCCACAGCTCGGGACTCCTGGCTGGGCCCTGGTGGCCAGTGTGCAGCAGCAGGCAGTGAGGGTGCCCGGGGGCCACGGACCAGGATCCGGCTGGACTCGCCGAGTCGGCCAGGGACATTGGAGACACCGACTTCTTTGTCCACCACAAGAGACCAGAGACACCTGCTCCCAGGCCACATCTGCCCGTCCCCATGCCCCAGAGGTGGGGTGCGAAGGACTGACCTGTCCCTCTGGCTGGAGTAGACAGGTGGGGACCAGAGGGCAGGACCTTGGTGGGTGGAGATGGTGGCTGGGAGGCAGGCAGTGGCCCTTTGTCCTGGGTGGGGCCTGGACCAGCTTTTGAGGCTGGGCAGGGGTAGGGAGGGGCCCAGGGTGGCAGTGGCAGCAATGCCCGGGACCTAGGGATGCCCCACCACTGGACTCTGCCTGGTGGCTGAGGGTCTAACCGTGGGGCAGGCTGGGCCCAAGGTGAACGTGGCCAGCTCAGTGGGCACCTGGCATCTTCCCACACTTAGGGAAGGCCCTTTAGTGGGCCACATGGTCTGGGAGGCCCCAACAGGGGTGAGGCACAGAGGTGGCATGGGGCAGGCTTGCTGGTGTCTCTAGGGCCACCCCAGGGAGCTGATGTGTGGCAGGAAAGGGACACTACTTTGTGCTCTTGGCAGTGATGGGGGAAGGGAGGGGCAGACCCCTGCTGGCTGTGGAGGACAGGGGACCCTGAGCCTTCCCAGCCCAGCCACATGCAGACCCTGTGCCCTCCCCTGGGGACCTGGCTGCCCCAGGACCCACAGCAGCTAAGGCTGAGGAGGAGCCTTAGCGCCGCCCGGCAGGGCCAGGTGGAGAGGATGAGAACTAGGAGGGGCAGAGCTGTCCCCACACCTGGGCAAGCACCGGCTGCACTGCCTGAGCTCCCCGGGAAGAGCTGGACCGCCCAGCGGCAGGAGGGGCTGTGTCTGGTGTCCAGGCACTTGGCCTGCTTCTGGCTGCAGGGCTGTGAACAGGCAGGTCCTCCTGAGCCTCGAGTCCTGTGAGCCAGTGGGTGGCAGGGTCACCCTGCAGGGGCAGCCACCCTTGGGCAAGTCGGTCCTGGCCAGAGTGGGAGCAACAGAAGGCCCTGTCCAGCCTGGAGCCTGGGCAGAGGGAGCCCTGCCCTGCTGGGGAGCTTGGCCAACCTGGGTAGCACTGGGACACGGCGAGGTGGCGGGCCAGGTGGCAGGCAAAGGGGATGGTGAGGGAACGGTATCCTTTGGTGCTGAGAGGCCCCAGTGGCCCGTGACTGGACCCAGAGATGGACGCTGGGGCCTGAGTCCAGAGGGAGGCCGCTGCACAGCAGACTCTGGGGAGCAATGGGGCTCGCCCACCTGGACCAGTGGGGGCTGTGGGGGGACAGGCCAGGCAGCAGAGGGCTGCCAGGGAGGCCAGGGGCTTTTGCTGGGCTGGTGCGAGGCCAGGACTGCCCTGCCTGCCTTCCTCTGGAGACCCTGGCGTGTGCGGGGCCGAGAGGCCATCACCATGCTGAGTCCTGGCCTCCTTCCACGTCTGGAGATCATGAAGCCCAGCCAAGGGCCTCATCCCCTGCAGAGCAGCCTCCCGTTCCAGGGGACCACAGCAGAAGCAGGGGAAGACGAGGGCACCTCTGAGTGGTCAGTGTGAGCCAGAGCTCAGGTGGGTGACTGGGACTCGCCTGTCCCCCAGGAGGCACAGCTCCCGTGGCAGGAGGGACAAAGCTTCAGCCGTCCAGCTGTGGCACGGAGGCGCCAACACACCTCACAGGCGTGGGACGTGGTGTAGCAGGGGCAGGTCTCAGCAGTAGCGGGCAGGAGCACACAGCCCCGAGCCCCCAGCTCTCTGCATTCCAGGCGCTGCCCGCACTGTGCCCAGCTGGCCCCATGTGCCCACCTGGCCTGGGGCTGGGGTGTGAGAAGGTCTGGCCTGGCCCCGCCAGGACACCAGCCCCGCCCCACCTCCTGCGAGTTACGGACCCTCTTCGGGCAGCTGACACGGCCACACAGCTTTGGTGAGTACGTCAGAGTGTTTTAAAGAGGATCAGTGCTCTGGGGCTGGGGTGTGGGCAGGGGCGCAGGGCTGGGCGCGGCCTGGTCCAGGGGTCCTCCTGTGTGAAGGCCAGGGCTCACGGCGCTCCCTCTCCAGGAAGCGGCAGGTCCCAGCTCAAGTCCAGCCTGGGGCTCCAGGGCTCACAGGGGCAGCAACCAGGAGGGCACTCACCACTTGAGGAAGACCATCCCAGCCAGGACGGCATAGCCCAGCACCAGGAAGAGGACCTTGAGCAGGCGGTCATTCCTGTCCTCCAGCTCCCTAGCCAGGATCTCCAAGAAGGTGACGAACAGGAAGGTGCCGCCTGCCAGGCCTTGCAGCAGCACCGAGGCCACGCTGCTGGGCACGCCGCGAGCGCTCTCGATGCCCAGGCCGATGCTGATGCCCAGGGGGATCATGATGCTCACGGCGACCGCCAGCTTGGCTGCGTCCCTCAGGGGCATGGCACTCCTGGCCATGCTGATGCCCAGGGCCACTGCCACCAGCGTCTCATGGACAGCCACGCCCACGAACAGGCTCACCACCTTCTCCCCCTCCTCCTGCAGGCCGAGCGCCAGGCCCTCGAAGATGGAGTGGGCGGCCAGGGCGAAGGCCAGGCTGAGCAGGCGCAGCGGCCCGGAGCGCGACAGCTCGCGCACGCTCAGGCCTGCGCCATGGGCGTGGCCGCGCGCGCCCCCCATGAAGGGGCTCTCGTACTCGGAGTCGCTGCCCACGTCGGAGCCCGCATTGAAGGTCTCCAGGTCGATGAAGGACGGCTTCTCCTTACGAAAGGTCAGCACCAGCTGCTCCAGGAACACGGTCAGGAAGAAGCCCAGCAGCAGGAGGGTCTCGGCCAGCGGGTAGTCAGTGCTGATGTGCCCGAGACTCAGCACCCTCTGCAGCTGCAGTGGGGACACGGAGAGGGAAAGGCCGTCAGGGCGGCAGTGGCGGGGCACAGGGTCTGTCATGCTCAGTGTGGGCCCAGAGGGCAGCTCCGGGAAATGCCCTGGGCTCCGACCCCAGGCCCGCGGCTCAGCGAGGGGAGGCGTGCTCAACGTGCTGGACCTAAAGACCCACCCCTGTTATCAGGCCGCCCGAAGGTCTCATGTGCATGGAGCACGCTGACTCCGGGGCACCTCGGGGGCTGAACCGTGTCCTTGAAAGACACGTCACACACCGTGGCCTCATCTGGAGGAAGGGTCTGGCGAATGCAACTCGAGTGTCATGGCTGAACCGCACCCCAGGGCCTCAAAATGCAAACCTATCTGCGGAGGGAGGCTTCAAAAAGGTGCCGTGATCATCAGGTGGGACCTGACCCACAGGCCTGGTGTCCTTGTGCAGACAGAGATGCCAGGTGCCCATGCACATGGAGTCCACGGGAAGAGGCAGGCCACCAGGGAGGGACACGGCGGAGCAGGCAGGTCACCAGGGAGCCACTCCCCAGCCCTTTTTATTTTGACACAGGGTCTGGCTACGTTGCTGAGGCTGGCCTCTGACTTGAGATCCTCCTGCCTCGGCCTCTGGAGCTGCTGGGATGACAGGCGTGGCCCCCATGTGCCCAGTGCTGTGTGGAGCTGGCTTCCCCAGCAGGCAGTTGGGAAGCTCTGCTTCTGGAGGCTGTGCCCCAACCCAGGGACCTTCAGCTGGCACGGCCTGGCAGGACTTCCCAGACTGGTGTGGAAGCACTGTCCACACGTGGCCAAGGGGAGTGACGTGTGGCTGGAGTCTGGTCCTGTCCCCTGGAACCTGAGCCGCGGCAGGCGGCTGTGGGCCCAGGCCTCTCTGGAAGTGCACACCGAGCGCCCGCCACCTCCAGGGCAGGACCGTGCCGTCCGCTCCCCTTCTGGTCTTCACCTCCCTGGCATTTCTCGGTGCTCCACCTACACTAGGTGCCCTGCAGAGACTCCGCTTCTGTCCCCTCCACGTGCACCCTGAACCCGGCCTCCCCCTTGGCCTGCTCTCAGTTCCTCAGTGAGGTCCATCCAGCCTCTGCCTGGGACAGCCACCACAGTGACCACCTCACTGTGGGACGCTGGATGCAGGATGCCTGACTCGCCCCGCTGACCACACCCCAAAAGGACGTGCGGACGTGCCAGGGACACCCTCGCAGCCTCAGGCACCTCCAGGCACCCATGCCACATGCTCTGATCCCCAGCCAGATGCCCTCGGAGCCCCCCAGGTGACGCCCGACAGTAAAGGCCCTGGCCCAGGTCCCTCGCCCCCTTGCTCTCTGCCCCAGTGGGGCCTGCAGGGTGACCTGCCGCAGCCCCGGCCTGGGACTGGTGAACTGCCGGTTCCTCCACTCCCTCCCACGGGTCAGAGCTGACCACATGCTGAGCCCCGAGCTCCTGGCTCCCAAGGGCCACAGGAGTACAGACGCTCCTGGGTGAGGGTCGGACGCCAGGCCTCAGGCTGTCTGCCAGGACGAGGTGCCGTGGAAGGCACCCCGTGGACACCGGCACACCCTCTGGGAGTCGGCAGGCAGGGCCAGCTATGGCCACTCTCCGAGGCCACGAAGCCCAGTGCAGGGGCCCCAACTCCCACCCCCACTGTCATTTCATCACGGGACACGGGTCCTCACCTGTCAGGTATCTACCCCCAGGGGACACGTGGCCATGAGGTCTGGGGACAGTTTTGAGTGTCATAATTACAATGGGAGCATTTCGGGCAGGATCTTTCTCTGTGCCAAGCACCCCAGGCCTGCAGGGTGTTCAGCACTGCCCACTCCAGGCCAGGGCACCCCGAGTTGAGATAGCCACCTGTGTCCCTAGTGTGGCCTGGTTACCCCGGGGACAGATGGCCCAGAAGAGAACCTTGCTGCAGTAGAGACAGTTTCCATAGAGAAGCCACCTCACCTGCTCCCCAAACAGCCACGGGAGGCTTCTGCGAGCCTCTCCTGGGGACATGGTGGCTCACGGGGACCACTGGCTGCTCCCAGAGGCTGAGCACGGATCCCAAGGACGTGCAGGAGGCAGGGGGCCTGCTCTGTGGCGGGCTGGGCTGGGAGCTCCGCGTGCTGAGGGGGCACGGCCCTGAGCAGGCAGGTGCGGGGGCCAGGAGGACCCCAGAGGCCACACGTGCTGCAGGAGGATGGGCCGGAGGGGACAGGAGGCCACCCACGGACGTCCAGGTGACATGGGCCTGAGGAGAATGGGGCTAGAGATGGCACATGGAGTGCAGATCTCAAGAGACGACTCAGTCACCCTCTCAGGGGCACGGCCGTGCTCACTCCCTGGTGCCCAGAGGACAGCCTCCTGGCCAAGGACACTGAGTGCCACCGTGCGGCTCTAACGGCGGCTGGCCCTCTGCTTAGTCTGCAGCCGCGGGTGGTGGCAGCCCCACCCCCTGGCAGCCATGACTGAGGTCCCACGCCCACACTGGCTGCTGGTGGGGTGGCCTGGGCTGGGGCCTCCCTCAGATCCTCACTGCCCCGCTGCCCATGCCTGGCTCTCAGTCCCTGAGGCCAGCAGGAGGGTGGGCACTGCCCCAGGCCGGCCAGGTCCACCCCGCTTACTTGCCTTTTGACGACCTCCGTGTCACCGGAGCCATGGGCCACAGTGGTCACGAAATCCCTCCAGGAGCACGGCCCTCATTCCCGGCCCCACCCGCGTACCAGGCAGGGTGCACGTGTACCAGGGCTAGCATCTAGGGCCGTCTGGGAATGCCACCCTGGCACTCACAGGCTTGAAGGGACAGCCCAGCTCCAGGGACACTGGGAGGGGCTGCTGGGCTTTCATAGAGGAAGAACAAGAAGTCCAGGATGTCCACCAGGCCCTGCCCACACTGGCCCAGGGAGAAAGAGTAGCTCACCTGAGGTCACCAGGCAGGCATGGCCAGGCCACCCAGCTCCAGCCCCCTGAGGGGCTTGAACCGTGGGACCCTGAAGGAGTGCTCAAGGAATGGGCCACTGCAGGACCACCAGGTTGGGTGTCATGGCAGACAGACCCCGAGACCGTCCCCAGTGACCCAGCCTCCTGAGTGGCAGGGGGCTGGCCCTCACTTCCCACCAGCAGGGGAGAAGGCGGCCACACTGTCACTGCATGTATGAGCCACAGCTGGAGACTCGGGGCAGAGCCCAGCGCTCTCAGCCTGCAGCAGGGCACCTGGGCAAGGGCCCGGGGGCCACTTCCAGGAAACCAGGGTGAGAAACTCAGGTCCCCAGGCTGATGGCAGCCACAGGAGCCTGTAGGTGGATTCCCTCCAGGACACGTCCCCACTGCTACCCTGTGTGGGGAGCCGCACTGAATAACCGCGCCTTCCAGTCCCGATGCCTCAGATTCTGACCAAGCACTGCCTCCGCCGTGGCTCGGGCGGTCCAGCTCGGATAGCAGGGGCTCTTCCCTGCGCCTCCAGGGTTGAGTCCACTCACCTGTCCCTGGGAACCCTGCCCTTTTTTGGATAGAACTTTCTAAGAACAAGAGCCCCCCAGTAAAAGCCCCTCCTGAACCTGCCCGTTCTCTCGCCAGCCTCCCCTGCCTTCTCGGGCTCTCGCTCTCGGGGAGCCGGGGGCCGAGGCCGGAGAAGCCGTCCTGAAGCTTGTTCAAAGGTAACTTGTGTCTGAGTTGCATTTGGTGTCCCCGGAAATTCACACGAGCGACCTTAAGTTCAGCTGCCCACGCAGGTCGGGGGCAGCAACCCTGGGTGACCCTGAAGCAGAGGACAGCGAGGCTGTGCCCAGACTCTTGACCACAGAGACTGAAAGACAACAGCATCTGTGGCCTGAAGACACAGGTCCGTTGTGACCTGCCACACAGCAACAGCTGACAGACGCAGGAGCGGGAGAACAGCCACACTGGGTTCAGGACGGAGCATCGCGCTGCCTGGAGTGGGCAGAGGGTCTGGATACTCACCTCCCATTGGGCTCATCAGTCTCGTCCCAACACAGGTCTAATCAAACCCCCTGTTTACCAGGCAAGGCACAGAGAGGGGCAGCAATCGGCATCAGATCACACAGCAATCCATTTTCTCTTCCTGCCATCCTCACAGAATCAAGGCCCCCGCTGGAGTTGGTATCGGGGCTGGTGAACCATCAGAGCCCCTTGGCCCCAAGGTGCCAAGGGCTCCGACTGTCAGCAGGGAGCATTACCTTTTCCCGCACAGCAGGCAGCAGCGCATTGAAGCACGTGGCCAGAAAGACTCCGCCTCCAAAGGTGTTGCAGAGGGAAAGAATCTTTTTGGAGCGATGGGCCTTCTCAAAGTCCGTCTCGATGACCTTCACGGGGAGCAGGGAGCCCAGCAGCATGAAGAAGAACACGCCCACCATGCAAAGGATCTTGGCCACTAACAACTCCATCATGGTGGTGGCTGGGGTCGCCGCGGTCACCGAGGGCCCAGGTCACGCATGGGTGCACACTCCCGCCCTACGGGCCTGACCACGCAGCTGGAGGTGCATGCCGGCACTCGGCCACTGCGGACACGGGGGCAGCCACGTCAGCCTGGGGTCATCCAGGACAGTCACACCCACCCTTTACCCACCCCAGGGCTCCCGTACATCACTCCTCCCACGAAAAATCCCCCTGCACTGCACCAACCAGCGGGCAGCCATTGGTCACGTGTCTGTTTAATTAAAATAAGACACGATGCGGGGCTGGGCTGGGGTTCAGGGGCAGAGCGCTGGCCTGGCCACGTGTGAGGCACTGGGTTTGAGCCTCAGCGTCACATAAACAAAGTTATAAGAAAACCCCAGAAACAACGTGAGGGCCTGCGGCCTCGGCCTTGTGCCTGCGCCTGTGCCCGGGAGCCTAGCGGGCTACCCAACAGACACCTGCACTGCTGCGGAACGCTCCCTGGGGCGCTGCTCCCCTGGCTTCCTGCAGACTCCAACTCTTCACCCCACGGCTGGGGTCTGCGTGACCCACTTCTGCCTCACCTCGGCCCACACCAGCTTTCCTAGGCCTCGAACGTGTCAAGCTTGTCCTGCCTCAGGGCCACTCTGCCTGGAAGACCCTTCTCCCCCAAGTTTCTCCCTTTCTTTCTTAAGCTGTGGTGGACACATCCCCTTTATTTTATTTATTTTTATGTGGTGCTGAGGATGGAACCAGCGCCTCACATGTGCTAGGCGAGCACCCTCCCGCTGAGTCCCAGCCCCAGCCCTCCCCTAGATTTCTAAGGATGCATCCTCATCTTTTGGTTCACTGCCCCAGGACCTCGCGGGAGGACCTCCCCTGGCCGACCCCTGCTCTAATCCAGGTCCCTTGCACCTACCGTGAGGCCTGGCACAACAGATGCTCGGCAACCACTGGCTGGATGAGCTGGAGCCTTGGGCCAAAGTGCAGTGGATTCTGTCCTGGACCCAAAAATGTCACCATTATTGAGTGGAGTCTCACTTCCTTTCCCGCAGGTAGGTGCCAGCCCTTCTCATGGCCCAGCCCTCACCTCACCCTGGCTCTAGGCTCTGCTCTGATGTCCCTGGTCACAGCTGCCTCCTCCCTCCCCTTTTCTGGCATTATTTTCTTCTATTTTGTGCACTGGGGAAACTTTATTAATTAAAGACATTTAAAGGCACTGCTCCCTCCATGCTATGAACTACGCGGGGGCAGGGGAGTCTGTCTGCTCAAGCCCAGCAGCCCCCAGCAGCCCCCAGCAGCCCCCAGCAAAGAGAGGCACTGAAGCACACAGCAGGCGCCCAATAAATACCTAATGGGTGTGTAGTGCCCCCTTCCGGAAAGTGAGAATGAGGGTGGCCTGGACGCTCTCAACTGGGAGCTAGAGGGGCTGGGACACAGAGGGCACATTAATTCAGCACTTATTTAGCGCCTATTGTGTGCCCGGCGGGTGCCAGGCCTCGGCGGGCAGAGTGCGCCAGGCCCCGGCCCTGCCCCCGCCTTCCGGGGCCCACCCCCTACCCCACACGTACCTGCTCCGGCCGTAGCCCACCTGGCTAAGCCGCCCACCGCCAACCGCTGCGCGATCCCAACCCCGCCGCCGCGGTCCTGGCTAGTCCCAGGCTCGGCGCGCCGCGGCCCACGACCCACCCACGCTCACGCCCATTGGTCTTCCTGGGCACGGCTGGCAAAACGCCCTCTCCATTGGTTGAAGCGGCTGCCACTCATCTTGCGACTCCACCTCTCGACCGGCACGGAAAAGTAGTTTCCTCCTACTGAGCTGCGGGAGCAACCATCAGGCAACTCCGGTGGGAAACTCGGAGCTTTAAGGAATGATTCCGGAAGAGTTCGGATTCCAGAGCTGTCCAGGGGCGCCTGGTGCTGAATTCTGTTCGGGTTGACGATTTGACGGGAAGCGATTTTCCACGGAGAGCGGTCCTTCTCAAAGCGTCCTCTCTGATGATGCCCCTCCTGGAGTCTTAAGAAGAATATATATATGGGTTCAACAAATCTCAGTTGTTAGGAGGAATAAATTCAAGGTCAAGAGATTCATGGTGACTTCAATCACAATGGGGGGCAGATCTTAGAGGCCCTAAAAAAGATGGGATGACATTTAACCCAAGGCGTCACACATGCCAGGCAACTGCCGTGCCACTGAGCCACATCCCTTGCCCTTTTTATTTTTGAAACTGGGTCTTGCTAAGTTGTCCAGGCTGGCCTCAAACTTGCACCCTCCTGCCTCAGCCTCCCTAGTTGCTAGGTAACAGTCATGGACCACCAGGCCTGGCATCACTGCAGGATCTTGATGAGAGATAGGATAGAGCCAACATATTTCAAGAGAATCATCTTGTGTTTTTGTTTGTTTGTTTTGTTTTTTGTTTTTGTCAATACTACTGACAGGCCAAGTAAAATCAAGGCTGACTATTGAACATTGATCTTTTTTCCCTAAGGTGGAAGGAACATGGGAAAAACAGGCTTCCCATGTACCCCCTCCAAAGCAACAAGACTTATGAAGAAGACTGAATTCACTTATTAGCTGTGATCTTCTATCTGGCCGACCCATGAGCCAGGTATCAAAGGGTATGTGTGTGGAATAATCCAGAAGGAAAAGGACAAATCCTCATAGTCGTACTCACAAAATCTGAGGACAGGATGGAAAGAGAATGTGGAGTTAATTCTTAGGGGGAGGGTTTCAGTTTGGAAAGATGAGGAAGCTCTGGAGATGAGGGGTGGGGAGGTTGCACAAATGCACTAAAATTGTGCTCTTCAACATGGTTAAGAGTGTAAATGTTCTGCATAACATTTACACTCTTAGGGCAAGGGATGTGGCTCAGTGGTACAATTTTAAAAACAAAATTTTTTAAGTTTTTAAGAAATAAAATGGATGTACTGGAGATGTAGCTCACTCTTTTGTAGCTCAGTGGTAGAGTGCTTGCCTTGCATGTGTAAGGCCTCAGGTTTGATCCCCAGAACGGAAAAGGAGGAGAATAAAATAGAAGAAAAAAACAAAATCCCTCCCATCACCGCTCATAGCCCAGCGAGAGGCCACGCAGATGGGAGAGGGACAGGGCAGGTCTCTAGGAGGGTCTGGCTACCCCACACCCTCGCATCCATGTCCTCAGGTAACTTCTCCCAACTGTGAACAGAACCCAATGACTTGGTTCCTTTTTTATTTTTTTAATTTTTTTTAATTTTTAATATTTATTTATTTTTTGGCAGACACAACATCTTTGTTTGTATGTGGTGCTGAGGATCGAACCCGGGCCGCACGCATGCCAGGCGAGCGCGCTACCGCTTGAGCCACATCCCCAGCCCAATTGGTTCCTTTTTAAAAAAAACTTTAGAACTTTGTCTTTTTTTGACCTTTATTTATTTATTCTTATATGGTGCTGGAGATCGAACTTAGTGCCTCACAAGTGCTAGGCAAGTGCTCTGCCACTGACCTACAACCCCAGCCCCCATGACTTGATCCACACCAGCAGGGGGAGCCAGAGAGATGCAAGGTCACTTCTGTAAAGAGGTTATAAAAACTGTGACTTTGTCCTGCTAGCAGGTTGCCTGTTGCCTTCGAAGCTCACACGCCTTGATGAAGCACGCTGTGGGAAGGCCACAAAGCAAGGAGCTGAGGGTGTCCCCAACAGTCAGCATGAGAGCCTCCCTCCAGAGCCTGTGAACTGAACCCTGTCTACAATCACGAGCGTCGGGTCTTGGAAGGGCTCTTGTCCCATGTGAGCCCCCCGGTGACTTGGAAGGGCTCTTGTCCTGTGTGAACTCCCCAGTGGACACCTTGGTTACATGCAGCCTTTGAAGGCTCAGCTTCACCTGAAACTGAATCCACGGGATCTGGGGTGGTAAAAGGTGTTTCTTCCCACTAAGTCTTGGGGAAATTTGTTATGCAGCAACTGATAACTAATACATCATAGAAAAACTGTGGATTGTACTAAATGCTGTGAAGAAGAGAAAAGAGCACTGTGTGGGAATCAGCCCAATAAAGAGTGCTGAGCAGGAGCGGGCAGATGGGAGAGTCAACGAACAGGCAGAAAAGAGCTGGCACACTTAAGGAAGCGGAAGGGCAGGCGGCTGAATGTCAGGAACAATCGGGAGGGGAGACATTGGGAACCCTGCTGCAGACCCAGCTGTGACTCAGTGACAGGGTTTAAGCAGGTGAAGGTCATAATCCAACTAATGTTCTAAGGTTATTTTAACTTCTGTATGAAGAAAGGCTTAATTGCTTGTTGCCTGTAATCCCAGTAACACAGGAGGCTGAGGGAGGAGGATCACAAGTTCCAGGCCAACCTCGGCAACTTAATGAGCCCTGTCCCAAACTAAAATTAAAAAGTGCTGGAAAAGCTCAGGGGTAGAGCACCCGTGGCTCTAAACCCTAGTACAAACAGGAAAAGAGGCTGAATTTTAGGGAGCCAGTCCTGAAGCAGGGAGACAGTTAAGAATCGTTGGAGTCGGAATTGGTGATGGTTTAGATGAAGGCAGCCGCCGGGTGGGAGGAGGGTGGGGAGTGCACTGCAGGGCAGGCTGCTGGCCTGCCATGTGGGTCTCAGAGGAGAAGCGCTGGGGACATCTTCTCGCCTTCCGGCTTGAGCGCTGAGGTGGATGCCGGTGTTGTTCCCAAAGCCGGCGGGACTGGCGGAGGGGCGCCCTGGAGGCTGTGAGGGACCTGGCTTTGCAGAGGTCCCCATGCGATGCCACAGGCACTCGCGCTGAACGCCACTGTCAGCCTCCCTGAGGTCGCTTCCTCGCGGAACCCACGATCTCCGGAAACTATTGATAAGTTGTGTCTTGTGCTTTCAAAAAAAAAAAAAAAACGTTTTAAAGATGGGGTCTGTCTGTGTTGTCCACGTTGGCCTCAAGCTCCTGGGCTTCAGGGACCTCCTGCCTCTGACTTCTGGGTGCGGGGACAGCAGGTGCACACCACTGCACCGTGGTCCCCAGCGGGTCACTAGGAGACACTGAGCAGTTGCTTCTTTGTGTCTTGCACAGTTCACAACGAGAAGACGGTTTGTGGCAGCAGCACATCAGGCAAAGACCAGGGGCCTCCGAGGGAACATGGGGAAGGCCGCATCTACGCAGGGTCAGTCGGGAAGCAAGGCTTCCGAGCAGGAGCTGCAGGAGGTCAGTGCATGTTTCTAAACCCCTGCACCGGAACCACGTATCCCCGGGGCGCAACAGGACAGCCCAGGCGGATTGACTGCGCGGAGTATTTCAGGGGCATCCACAGGGCTGGGGTGGAGCTCAGCTGTCGCTGGCCCGGTGAGGCACTGGGTTCCCTGGTCAGCACCACATGTAAACAGAACAAAATAAAGTCCACTGACAACTAAAACCAAACAAGGAATCATCCACAGCGATGGCCCTGAGGGCAGGTGAGGCCTGCGAGCCACGCCTGTCGTCCCAGCCTGTCGTCCCAGCCTGTCCTCCCAGCCTGTCCTCCCAGCCTGTCCTCCCAGCCTGTCGTCCCAGCGGCTCGGGGGGCTGGAGCAGGAGGGCCACCCTTCAAAGCCAGCCTCAGCCTCTTAGTGAGCCCCCGAGCAACCTAGCAAGAGCCTGTCTCTAAATCAAATATTTTTTGAAAGGCTCAGTGGTTAGTGCCCCTGGGTTCACTATCTGGTACAAAGGAAAAAAGTGACAAGACAGGGAAAGAGACTTGATGCATTTTTAGGTGTAGGTGGACATGATCCCTGTGTTTGTTTGTTTGTTTGTTTATTTATCTATCTCTATGCGATGCTGAGGGTTGAACCACCCGAGCCCCAGCCCAGCCCCAGGAAATGTCAATCATTTGCTAGACGCTGCGCTCCACCCAGAATGACTGCCCCGAAATGAAGCCGGGAAAGGGACGGCGGCAGTTCATAGGGGGACAGACCCAAGAGGCACAGTAGCGTAAGGACAGGCAGCGGGTCCTACAGGGTGGAGTAAAGCAGGTGTCCACCAAGGCCCCTCCACAGCTCCACGGAGGCAGACGGAGGTGTGACTGACGGCAAGGCACACCTTCAGGGTGTGCGAGACCAGGCTGTGCCGGTCGGGCTCCTTGGCTTGGTTGACTTTGTAGGATTCCATTGTATGGATTCACTAAAAATGGTTCCTCTGTTTACCTGGGGGATATTGGGTTATTTCCAGTCAATACGACATTTTAAAACTGAAAACAAATACATGCCAGACGTAAAACATGTTCAGCATCGGGAACTTTCATACACGGCTGATTGGCACAGGAAAGAATCAGGTGACATCTTATGGCGTTCAACAAACACCTGCCCAGGACCCGGCCACCTCCCCCGAGTACCTACCCATCAAGGCACCCGGAGCTGCGGGGAGGCAGGGCAGTTACCCCAGCGCCTGCGCTCCCCGGCTACAACCCGGGCCTGGGACATCACCGCACCCGGGCCCAGGGCCGCTCTGCCCGGCGGCTCTGCAGGTGCGGTCCACAGACAGTGGGCCAGTGGCAGGTAGGTAGCTCCTCCTGGCCGGGGATGTGAAGGACTGAGCTGCCCACCTCAGGGCCAGGAAGAGGGCACAGGCTCCTGCACCTCCATCAGGGCCCGCCTCCAGGGACCCCAAGCCTCCCACCAGGTCCCACACCTCCCGGCCACACCACCCTGGGACCAGGCCTTCCACAAACGGTGGGGACCTAGAAGACCCAACCGCCACGTGGCCAGACTGGAGCCAGTCAGGGTGCCCGTTGCCAGGTGAACAGGTAGGAGGACGGCTGCGTCCAGGCCCCGGGGCGCCGCTCAGCAGCCGCTGCATTGCGCTCTGTCCTGTATCAGGGGCTGCAGTGTGCACGGCCCCAGGGGCGCGGCTGAGAGGGCACAGCCAGACGCCCCTGGAGACTCCGTGCTCTAGGGACACAGCGCATGGTGACCACCAAGGGAGGTGCTGGCCACGCACGGTTGCCAGGACCAGGCATCTAACAACACAAGCAGGGGTGGCCTCTGCTCCTGCCGCAGCGTGGGTCTGTCACCTGGGCTAGGGCAGAGGAAGGTGGGGTACGGTGCCAAGGCCAGCTGGCGGGAGCAGGGACGGCGGGAGCCTGAGAGTCTCGTGAGCGTGGGAACCGGGAGGCTTCTCAGTAAGTGGGTAGAATGGACCTCACAGCGGCACAACCTGATGGAGCCTACCTCTCCACAGCAGGGTGTCAAAGATAGTGTCACCCACATGGGACCAAAGTGACACTTGGGCTCCCAAGGGAGAACTGGGGAGAACACCATATTGCTTCCTGCCCAATGAGGACATTGTAGAAGGATCCCCCCACCCCATGTCGTCTCATTGTCCTGTCTGGTGCCGGGGATGGAACTCAGGGCCCGCCGTGAGCTGGGTGGGTACCAACGGCTAAGTCTGTTCATGAGGAAATGCTCCCACGGTCCAGGTGGAGACTGAACAGCTGGCCTGTGTCCCCCGAATGCCAACGTCATGAGTGGCCGTGAAAACCTGAAAAACCGTTCGGATCCAAGCAGATGTGATTGTGAAGCACAGTAGGAGGTCCTGGATTCAATCCTGGTTTAGAAAGAGGTTTCCAGAAATGTGATGGAATGAACAACGATTTAAATATGGTAATAGGGTCGTATCGGAGTTGGTTCGATCTCCTGAATTTAATGACCGCACTGGGTTCATGTCAAGGATGCCTGGTCATCGGGAGAGACACGCTGCGAGACGCCTGCGACCCCCCTGTCAACTGTGAGCGCGGGCATCACAGTTGTGGGCGAGTCGCTCGGCAGCTAAGCCCCCTGGGTCCAGTCCCCAGGGCTAGGGAGACGAAGAAGTAACGCAGTTTAAACACTGGTTGTTTCAGAGTGACCGGGCGTTGGCTGAGAGCCTGGCCACCTTCAGGGCCTCCCTGGGTGCCGCCCCTCACACGGGACAGGCGCTCATCTGTCATTAACTGGGGTCCAAGCTTCACTCATGCTCCCAATGTCCTCTTCTGCCCAGGACCCTGCCCAGGACCCAGGTACCACGTCCCTGGGCTCCTCTGGCTGTGACAGTCTCGCCCCACGCCTCGATTTCATGACCTGGGACCCTCCTGACACTCTCTTCCTGACTGGACGGATGCTGCAGTTCCAGGGCCAGGGAGTTGAGGGGCCACTTTCCTGACCTCATGTCCAGGGTCCATGCCACCAAGGTGACTGGCCGTGTTGACGGTGACCGGAGCACCTGCTGAGGTGCTGTTTCTCAGGGTGCCTCGCGAGGTCCCTCCTTGCCCTGTTTCCATTCCGTCTTGGACGGCGGCTGCGGGCGTCAGGGGCTGCATTCTGGGCCAAAGGGTCTCTTGACACTGACCCCTACGCGGGATGCTCACTCCTGTGGGCTCACCCAGCCCCTGAGTGAGGATGACGTGCAGGATGTCGTAGAGAAACAGAGTCCAGGAGCCGTGTCCACCCCTCCTATGGCTTATTGTGTAAGAAAACGAGGTGGATCCTGAGAGGAAATGACCACGATCTGGACCCTGAGTGTTCTCCCAAGGACCTTCAGGAGGGGCCTGGGAGGGCACGGGTCGCGGGTGAGGCCTCACAGGGGACTGTGGGCCCTGGGCTTCCTCTCTGCTTTCTGGCCATGAGGTGGGCTGATCACTCTTCCACATGCTGCCCTGCCACAGGCCACAGCAACAAGTCAGCAATCCTGGGCTATGGCCCTAAAACCCACGACCCCAAACCAACCTTTCCTCTTTATAAATCGATTATCTCAGGTACTTTGTTCCAGTGACAGGAAAGTGTCACTGGAATATTACCATGATATGTGTTAAATGGAGAGGAAATTTGGAGGAATTATAGACGACATTGTGCCAGTTTGTAAAGTATGACAGCAGACATCTGGGCTGTGGGTACAGCCAGTGGTAGAGCATGTGTGAGCCCTGGGTTCCATTTCAGCATGTGAAAAAGGAACAGAAACACTTAGAATCTACCAGAGTTATCAGCTACAAAGGACAATCGGAGGGACATAAGACAAACTGTGGCTATGTGGGATTGGAGGCAGGATAAGGTGTGATTTTTCTATTGTATTTTAAATATTTTGCCATTGTGTGAACTTTTTCTAATAAGGATGATCTTATATTTGCGTGTTTTTTTGTTTTTTCAGAACTGGGGATGGAGCCCAGGCCCCTTGCACATGCTAGGCAAGCATCTACTACTGAGCTGCCCAGTCCTTTATTTCATTTTGAGGCAGTCTCCTCAATGGCCCAGGCTGCCTCCACCTCCTTAGCCGGATGACAGGCATGCCCACCATGCCTGATTAATACTTTTGAAAAGTATGAATTGCACATAAGTACCTTTTTTGTTTTTTGTATTGGGTGATTGATTGAACCCAGGGGCCTTAACCATTTAGCCACATCCCCAGCCCCCCCCCCCTTTTTTAAATTTTATTTATTTTTAGGTGTAGATGGACACAACACAATGCCTTTATTTTCATGTGGTGCTGAGGATGGAACCTGGTCCCGCCCGTGCTAGGGGAGTGCTCTGCCGCTGAGCCACAATCCCAGCCCATTCCCAGCCCTTTTAAAATATTTATTTAAAAAAAAATTTTTTTAGTTGTAGGTGGATACAATACTTTTATTTACCACCGAGCCACAGCCACAGCCCCGCTTTTTACAAATTTAAATAAAAAGAGACAAGACCTTGCCAAATTGCTGAGGGCCTTGCTAAACTGTCAGGCGGCGGCGACTCGGGGCTACCTTAATGTACTTGGTGATCCACTGATTTCTCCCTTTAGCGGACTCCTTATTTTAGTCAATGCGATCCAGCCGGTTGATTAAAAAAAAACCACAGCTCATGCTTCCGTGTCCTAGGAAAGTCTTGCCCACCCAGAATATCGTCTGTATTTCCGTTTAAAATCCTTCTCTGTTTCCTTCCGCAGATCCCGTGTGTAGAACTGAGGGCTGGGCGGCGCCACCCCCGGCCACCAAGGAAGGCTGGCCACCTTTCGGGTGCCATCGGTTGGGTCCCGAGGTCCTGCACCGCAGAAGCCCATGCCCCTCAGGCCTGGTCCAAGGCGGTCCTGGGCGGAGGGGCGCTGGTGGGAGGGGGCTGTGGGGCCGCGGTGGACCCCTGCAGGCCAGATGACCACGTTGGTTGGGGTGACAGGGGCCGGCGGGTGGAGGTGGTTCTGTCTGCGCCCTGACACCTGCGCCTGGTACAGTGGAAGCAGGGGGACCGGACCGCCGCGGCCCAACACAGCCTGTGGTTTCTGGGGGCACTTTCTTTGACCCTCCCGTCGGCTCTGCCATTCGGGTGCTGCTCCAGAGCGCACGTACCGGGGGGCACCCCCTCCTGGCTCTGCAAGGTCCGCCGGGGCTGCAGGCGCAGCGGGCTCAGGGAGCTCGCGGGCCGCATCCTTCCGCCGGGTCCTGATGCTGCGCCGCCCCGCGCGCCCCCTGCCGGCCGAGCGCCTGCGGCCGGCTGGTGCTCAGCGAGGGATGTCGCCGAGGCCGCGGATGCGGGCGCGCTGCGTTTTGTTCCCAAGTCACCCCCTCTGGGCTGAGACGCTTTTCTGTGTAGAGAGATTCTAAAGCCAGCGGGCAGATCCCCTTCCTGGGGGAAAGCGATTCGGCACAACTGCTTGACGAGTTGGCCCAGGGCCTGTGGCCATGGGCATCCCGAGCCCCAGCGCTGGGGGCGCTGCTCTGGGCACGTCCTGGGCACTAGGGTGCAGAGCAGTCCCAGGGCAGGCGCACCTCCAGCTGAGGTACCGCAGAGCGGCGGGGGGAAGCCACCCCAGGCTGCAAACCGCTGCTTCTGTGACACACAGCTGTTTTCCCCTCCTGCTTCCCAGGAGGGCAGCAAGGCCGGTCCGCAGTCCAGGGAATGTCACCTCAGGGCCGTGGAGCAGCAGCGTGGCTCTGACTCCAGGCCCTAAGGTGGCGGCAGCTGCTCCCCGGGAGCCGTGGCTAGTGACAGGAGCACTCAGATGTGCTGTTTCTGACTTTGGAGCTGGCGGCGGCACACCACAATGTGCTTCTCATCAAGTCACCCAGCAAAGTCCTGGCCCTGCAAGCTGCCCACAGCCCCACCGCCTGTGCAGCGGTGGCCTGCAGGCCATCCTGGTGAGACCAGATGGTTGGGACCTGTGCAGCTCTGCGGGTGGCTTCAGGGACACAGCTCACATCTGTGTGAACCGGGGTTTCTGCACGTGAGGCTGAGGGGTTACATGCACTTCTGGGGTGACTGGGTGCCGCAGTCTGGCTGGGCATAAATCACGAGCCACTCGAGCAGGAACAGACTTTATTTCTGAACTCCACCAGCACACTCCACACACGCTCCCCGGGAACTCTCCCAAACGCCACGTGGCTCCTCCAGGAACCACCAACTGGAAATCCCTCCTCCTGCACTTCCCCAACCAATGCCAACTCTTCAGGAATCCCCGCGGGAGCTCAACCAGAACTCAACGGGAACTCCGCGAGAACTCCAAAGTCATCATCTTAATGGCTCGCTGGTGTCACCTCTCAACCTCTGCTTCTGGCAAAAACGCCATGTGTCATCCCGCCTCGGCTGTGGCTCAACAACTGGGAAGCTGGGGGTGCAGACGGGGCAGGTGGTCTTGTAGCTGTGGTGTGTGCCAGGATCCCCTGGAACACAGCAGGCCCCACACCGGGAAGATCTGGTAGCTAGGAACCTGTCTGGCCACTCGGGTCCCAGGCAGCACTGCTGCTGCTGGCCTGGGGACCCCAGAGCGTGGGCTCTAGCCGGGCTCCTCAGTGGGGCAGCTCCTTCTCCGGGTGTCCACTCCTGCACATCACCTTTTTTTTTGAGGGATCTGGGGATTGAACCAGAGCACTTCGCCCTTTTTACTTTTTGAGACAGGGTTGTGCTAAGTTGCTGAGGCTGGCCTTGAACTTCGATCCTCCTGCCTCAGCCTCCTGAGGGCTGGGATTGCAGGCATGCAGACATTTTGTAATTTTTTCCAGTCTCCGTAGTGACTGAAGGGAGTGAAGAGCTGGACCCTGAATCCCACCCCTGCATGTGCCGGTTCTCTGTGACAGGAGCACGGGAGGGGCCCACGGGGGAGATGGCCACCCTCCACAGAGCAGGGCTCCACCTGGCTCTGTGGTTCCCTGGCTCTGTGGTTCCCTGGCTCTGTGGTTCCCTGGGCCAGTGAGAGCCCTGGTCTCCCCTGTAAGGTGGCTGTAGGTGGGAACCGAGAGCCCAGAGCTGAGGTGCCACCGCACCCACAGCAAACCCCACTCGGCTCCTGGCGGGGGGTACAGGGAGCCCGGAAGGTTCTTGCGCGGCTACCCAGGCAGAAGCGCTTCATGGGCCATGTCTGTCACTCAGGGAGGCTATGACAGGGCCCACGCAGGATTGGGACCCTGCTCTGCCCCCAGCTGGGCCAGGTGGCCATCCTCTGCACCAGGGAGGAGAGGGGACCACATCACGGGAAGGTACCAGGTGCCCGTGACCCCGACCCAGGAGGAACACCTGTGGGCTCCATGGGATTGGGGGCGCCAGGCGGGCGGGCTCCGGGAGGTGAGGCTGGGCGTCAGAGACGGCATGACAAAGCCACAAGTCTGTTTATTCTCCACACGGCTGGCTGTCAGCCTGGCCGCCGCCCTTCTTCCTACTGGCTACCTACACACACACACACACACACACACACACACACACATGCGTGCGCGCTGCCCCACCTGGCACGCAGCCCACACCCAGGGCACCCGGGCTCCAGCTGCGAGACGCAACCCTCTGGTGGAGCCGAGCCTGCCCTGCAGCTGGGCAGGGTCGCAGGGTGTCCACAGGGGCCCTGCTCCTGACCTCCCCTCCTGGGTGTCGCTCCTGCAGCTGCTTCAGGGCCAAGGTGGGGGTGTTATGGACCCCAGAGGGCACGAGGACAGTGGGAGGGGACACAGACGGGCCAAGATGTCCTAGTCAACCTCTGCACAGGGCTAACCATGGAGCCCAGCTGGGCAGGAGGTCATGACTGTCTGTCCCGGGGTGTAGACAAGGGCAGGTGGGAGGCAGACAGACGTCCATCCACACACCCTGCACAACAGTCACAGAGCTGGGCCCTGTGCACAGGACACACTGGCCAAGGGGTGCGGGACGTAGGAGCTGCCCGCCGGGCGCTGGGCTGGAGTCCTTCCCTGGAGCACGCCTTCTGGGCTGCTGGGACGCGGCACCAGGACGCGGCACCAGGACGCGGCACGGCCGGGCTGGCAGTGAGTTCTTCCTGGCACAGTGCCAGCAGGACAGCCAGAGGTAACTCTGCGGGTCCTTGGAGACGGAGCACAGGGCAGGGCTGCAAAGGGCTCCCAAGGCCACAGGGTCGCCATGAGGCCCAACAGCACACTCTGGCGTCTCCAGAGCGGCCCAGGAGTTCTAGAGAACTCTGCGGTGCCTGGCTCTGCGGGGCTGGGGCTGGGGGGCGGGGGGGCTGGGGACGGGACAGGACGGACGGACGGGGCGGGCGGAACAAAGTCTCTCAACGTGCAGGTCCAACTTCAGTTTCTTTCCCTCTCTTGGGCAGCCCGACGGGAAAAAGTGGCCAACCACACGGGGGCCGCAGCTGGCGGGCAGAGCAGGAAGGCGCCGGGACAGCTGCGGGAAGACAGACCAGGCCCAGCAGTCAGGTCGTAGCAGGAGGCCAGGCCCGAGTGCACGGCCCAGGGCTCTGGGGCCACGGCGCTGCGCCAGCGCAGACAGAGGGGCGCAGGAAGCCTGGAGGAAAAGCTTATTCCACAGGAGGCTGCGGAGCGGCCAGTGGTGGAGCGACAGCTGCTCAGCCTGAGCGAGGGCCTGGACGCCATCCCTGGCCCCAGAGGAGGAGGAGGGACAGGAAGCACCTGGGGGAAGTGGCCAGGCCCTGGCTGCACGCACTCAGCTGCAGCAGCCCTAAACGGCTCCCGCTCAGGTGTCCCTAAGGTCATCTGATTAAAAAATCAACGTGTGTGTGTGTGTGTGTGTGTGTGTGTGTGTGTGTGTGTCTCTCGATGACATTGTGCAAGGTGGCGTCAGGGCAGAGGCCCGGGAGCCATGCCCACTGCGGACAGGCAGGTTGAGTAAGGGACCTTGGGACGCTAACCAAGCCAGCCAGGGCCTCTGGGGCCCACCTGGGACAGTGAGCCCACTGTAACAGCCACCAGCACCACACCTGCTCTCAGGAGTGACAACAAGCCCTGACACAGACATGGGCCATCCGGGTGGCCGCCGGGCATCTACTGATCCCATGCTGGGGTAGGGCCAATGCTGGACAGGGTCCCAATGACCAGGGAAGCCTTGTCAGGCCTCAGAGCTCAGGGCAAACCCCAGCTTTGGCAGGAGGACCTGACCTGCGGGGCCTCACCTGGCCGGTCACTCCTGCTGGTCGTCGTTGCTGGCACTGGGGGTCCGGCTGCGCATCTGACTCCGGAGCTGCTCGATCAACTCCGGGTTCTGCTGCTGCATCTGCTGCGCGAACTGCTGGCCCCTGTGTGGACAGTGCAGCTTGGCGGGGGCTGGCCGCTGCTTCCAGCTCCTCCTTCCGCCCAGACTGGATCTGGGGCCTCTGCCTTCCGTGCCGAGGACACCAGGTCCCCTGGGCGCCCAGGGACGTGCTGTGTGCCCACCCGCACCCCGTGGAGCAGCTCTACTCACGCCTGGATGAGGGTGGCCAGGTCGTTCTGCAAGGGGCTGGTGCCGGGCGTCCCCAAGGGGTTGTGGCTGCTGGAGATCATCCCGGACACGCTGTGGAGAGCAGCAGGACTCAGCCACGGCCAGACGGCCCTCCCCATGTGGCCCTGGTGTGGCCTGGGAGGTCCGTCCTTCTCAGGCCGATTCTCTGCCACCTGGCAGACGCCCAGGTCCCCAGCCCAGCCTCCCAGGACTGCCCCGTTCTGGCCTAAACACAGTAGTGGTCTTAGCCAAGCGGCTGCCCCCAGGGACACTGCATGACATCTGGGGTGACCGTGACTAGCACTGGGGTGTCCTGGCAGGGAGAGGTGGAGGCAGGGATGCTGCTCAGCAAGCTGCAGTGCCAGAGAGCCACCGGAGAGCCACCGGAGAGCCACCAGAGAGCCACCCGGAGAGCCACCAGAGAGCCACCCGGAGAGCCACCAGAGAGCCACCGGAGAGCCACCAGAGAGCCACCGGAGAGCCACCAGAGAGCCACCCGGCCCTGCCGAGGACCCTGCTGTGGCTGAGAGAGCAAGCTTTGGTGAGGGAAGAAAGTGGCCTGGCAGTATGTGCTCGGCTAGCCACTCTGGCACGCACCAGGGACCCCGACCCTCACCCCCGGTTCACAGCAGCACCACCCCCTCGGGAGACGCAGAGCAGAAGCCAGGGGTCTGCGGGCAGATGGGCAGCACAGCCTGACCCCGTGTACCCAGAGAGTCCTCGGCCAGCAGGAGCACAGTGACAGCTGCAGCATGGATGGTCCCAAGGACCTATGCTCAGTGAGAGCCAGACACACAAGGCCACAGCGTGTGACCCAGTGACAGGGGATCCAGATGGGACGTGGACTTGCAGGACTGGAAGGGATGGGGGACAGCTTGTGGGGCAGGGACTTCCTCTGGGGTCACAGAGTGTCCAGGAGTTACACTGTGGAAGCTGGCCCCCGACACTCTGAATACTTAACAGCAGGAACTGTTAAATTTCAACTAAGAAAGAAAATATTCTGAACTTTGATACAGGCCTTGCTAACTTGCTGAGGCTGGCCTTGAACTTGTGGTCCTCCTGCCTCAGCCTCCCCAGTCACTGGGATTACAGGAGTGGCCACTGTACTTCGTTTTTCAAAATAGTCAAAGTTTATGTCATGTACACTGTGCCACAACAAAGGAAACCCACCACACAACGACACAAGGGTTGTCACTTACAGCTGCTGAACTTGCGGGTTGTTCATGAGGTTTGACGCCTGAGGGGAAACACACGGTTGGGACAGTCACTCTCCACCCCGAGTTCTCACCGTCCCCCCACCAGCGAGGGAAGCGCTAGGCACTGACCCACGCTGCCAGCCCCAGATTCCACCAACCTGGCCCCCCCCCACCGTCTGCTTGTCCCCTTGCTTGTGTGGCAGTGCCAGCCTCTTCCCACTTGCACTCGGGGGGCCTTGAGACCTGGAGCCCTGCTGCTTCCTCGCGGGCGACGGCCTCGCCACACGGCCGCCTGCTCCCACCCGGCCAAGCCCCCGAGTCTGCCCCAGGGCGTGTCCGGGTGTGCCCGGGCACGGGACGGTCTCTGGGACCCACTCAGCGTGCCCGAGCAGGCTTCACGGCGCCTCCTTCTAACGGGCAGGAGGCAGGTGCCCTCCGCCTTCCCAGGTGCACGCGGCTCTGCCAGTGTGAGTGGGGTGGCTGTGTGCCCACGAGGTCTGCCTCACAGAACCGCTGGCAGGCCATGACCCGCCACACCCACGAGGCCAGGACTCTGACCACTGTCCACAGCTGCCCTGCCCTCTGCTGCAGGGGAGGCACCCGGTGGTGCTGCTCCAGCCGCTGCCTGCTCTGGGGAGGACATCCTCTGGCTGCCAGGACACTGATAGCCCCTCTTTTCATTTTTTTGGTGCTGGGCGTTAGACCCAGGGGGCTTGACCCCTGAGCCACATCCCCATCCTCCTCCACAGCTTCCACCCGAGATGCCACGTGCACCGTGGTGCCCAGTGTCCTCCCTAGCAGTGCGCCAGTCACAGCAGCCCGAAGTTGCAGGCCCTGTGCGTGGCAGAGGGGAGCGTGGTGCAGTGTGGACGGTTCTGTAGGGTCCTGGCTACCACAGGCCACTAGGTCCACTACCACAGGCTAATGTCCCTTTCACAGTAGAAGCACTGGCATTGGAAAGTGGCACCTGGGACCCTGCGTTATCTCCTCTGGACCTCGGGAGACGGACACGGCCATACACTTCTACTGCACTCTCTACCACACAGGGAGCTGGGGGTCACCTCCTGGACTCTGTGAGCCTGGCCCTGGGTGGGGACTGTGGGCGGGGAGCCGGGGGTGTTACCATGCTCACGAAGCTTGGGTTGGTCAGCATGCTAGTGATGTCGAAGCTGCCCACACTTCCTGTCTGGAGACAAGAAAGCACTGGTTAGTGGTGGCCGGACACAGGACCATGGCCAGCAACCCTAGGGCCTGAGGGGTGAGAGCCCTGCGGGGCTCAGCGGCCCCTTAGCCTGAGTACCAAGGGGGGCCGCCTCCTGGCACAAGCCGTGACCAGCACTCTGGGGAAAGCCTGCTAGGCGTCAGGCCTTTGACTTCCTGCGCTGTGGCACCCTGGGCTGGCGAGCCTGCAGGGCCAACCCTGCCCAGAGCGGGCCTTTCAGGGGCACCCCCCTCGTGGGCTCCCAGCCTCACCACCCAGGCCACGGGTGCACGGGTGGCTGAATGAGCCAAAGCAGCCAGCCCGAGCCTGCCACCCAGCGGGGTCACACCAGGGCCCTTGCCACCTGACCCAGGTAATGCTGCCCCAGGCGGCCCTGACCGGCACTCCGTTTCCCGGGTTTGGGTGTAAACTTCTTTCCTTGTGACAGTCTTTCCCGTGCCTGAGATTCTCACATGTGAACACAACAAACCCCGGTGCCTGACGACACACGGGTCGGCGAGGCCCCAGCCCACACCCCGCAGCCGCCCCCGGCTCACAGGACTCGGGGCCTCCCGCAGCTTCAGCTCCGCTATCTTGAGGTTGGACTTGTAGGTCTCGTTGTCGGGGTCCAGCTCCAGGGCCTTCTTGTAGTAGGCCACGGCCTCGGTGTGCTTGTTCAAGCTGGAGAGCGCCAGGCTGCGGGGGAAGGGTGCTGGTGAAGGGCCAGGGGCACCGCCAGGGTCCCGAGGTGCTGCCTGCCTGGGCTTGGTGGGGGCACACCGCCTGCAGGGACTCCGGGGGTGTCTGAGCCCAGGCCCACAAGAAGGGCCCCCTATGGGCCACACACAGTGCTTCCTCCTGAGGTGCGGGGCGGGGAGGACGTCACTCCAAATGTCATGGTCCCAAAGACCTGGGCTTGGCCTTCATGCACGCTACTGGCACACAGCTGCTGAAACGCTGGGACACCCTGAGTGTCAGTGCCCCGGGACACAGCGGAGTCTGGTGAGCCCCCAGGCAGCCTTGGCAGGGGGCAGTTGACCACAACAGTCCAAAAGGAGGACAGGAACTCTGTGCCCCACACTGTGTGGACGGGCTCCTGTGCTTGGCCCCTGAAGCCCACCCAGGGTGTCTGGCTACTCCTCTCTGCAGGCTGCCCGGCTGTCACCACGCCCGGCCCAGGCCCAGGGCAGGGCCCCGGGAGCTCTGGACCCCAGCCGCCTTCAGACGTGGGGTGCACGGCTGGTGCCCAAAGACGGGGTCGAGCCACCCCAGACAGACGTGTGGAGCTGAGCTGGTGAGGCAGCGTGCCACCAGGGACCAGGACCCCACAGCCACTCACCCCATGCGGCCGTAGGCTTTGCTGTAGGCCGGGTCTATGCAGATGGCCCTCTCGCAGTCCTGCACAGCTCCTGCGTAGTTCCCCAGCTTGCTGTAGGCTGCAGCTCTGCGGGGACAAAGGCAGGTGCTCATGCAGGCAGCCCCGGGGCTAGGGGGTGGCGACAGGCCAGCCAGGACGCAGAGGGCCAGGACACCTGGGCACCGGCCTGTAGGCAGGGAGGGGCGCGGCCTGGAGCTGGCCCTGGCACATGGGGCCTCAGCACCAGATCTGCACCCAACACCACCAGATTCTGCCCCCCAGGTTCTACCCACTCATGGGGACGCCAGAGGCCAGTGTGCCCACAGGCGTGCTGAGGGAGGAGAGAGCAAGGCACCGACGCCACCCTGCCTGGCCATGTCCCAGCTCTGGCAAGAGAACCCTAGCCCTCACCAGGTGGGAGGCCACAGAGGACCTGGCCAGAGACAGCTCCTGGCCGCCCTCCAGCAGCCAGTCTGGCTGGAGACCTTTCCTATTCCGCCCCTTTTCTTCCATGCGAGGGAGAAAATAGTCGGCCCCCACATCCGGGGGGTGCACTGCAACCCCGAGTGCAGGCCCGGGGCCGAGGCTGTGTGCTGGCCTCCGAGGAACCCACCTGAGACGAAGGGCTCCTAGACAGAGCTCCCCGCACCGCACTGAGTGAGTGCTGTGCAGTGTGCGCTCTGGAGCAAGGCCAGCTGGGCAGGAAAATCCTCTCACCTTGGCTTCCAGGGGGCCCCTAACCTGTGCAGGGGAGGGGAGGACCTGCAGCCACCTGGACGCCGGCCACGCCTCAGTCCTGCGCCACTCCCTCCCTGGCTCCTCACGCGCTCTCAGTGAACCCCGGACTTCGCTTTGCGACAGCACCTTGCTAAGCCGCAGAGGCCGCTCTCTGCCAGGCTCCTGGCGCTCCTGGCGCAGCCTCTGTGGGGCTCATTTCCAACACAGGGAAGCGCTAGGGGAGGTGCTGGGGAGCAGGGGTGTGGCGGCCAAGGGGCGGCGGGGGCCTCAGTACAGAGCCAGCACCCCACCTGAGCGGCTGGGGACAGTTCCCTCAGATCCTGGAACAGCTCCGACGCCAGGGGCATCCTGAGGAGGGCACCCAAGGCCAAGGGTGACGCGCACTTACACCCCGTCAATCGCACTGTTGTGCCTGTATTCTGACTGTGACCCTTGGGAGGAGGCCAGGTCTGGAATCCCCACCTGAGGTGTCCTGGGGCCGGGGTCCAGGCTGTGGGGCCTCAGAACGTCTGCGTGCTCTACTTGTCCTATCTCTGCCACTTTCCTGAAAACCCTGAACTAGTCCAAAATAAAACAATAAAAGAACAAATCCCAGGAAAGCAGCCAGGCCCGTGACTCTCTGTCCAGCTCTGCTCCTTCCCCAGCCAGGATGGACTCCGCGAGACTGCGCCTTACACTGTGAGGCTCTGCCACGTACAGGACCCAGGGTCTGTCCCCAGCACCACATGAGACAGAAGTGGAGGCCAAACACTGCCGCTCGCCACCATCAGAAAGCCCACAGCAAACGCGTGACACGCTCTCCAAAGGCCAGCGTTCGCTCCTGGCATGGTACCACCCAACCACAGGTTAGGAGGCCACCTCCTGACCTCCCTCCTCCTGAGGTGCAGGTGGACAAGCCCATCTGCTGTGCCCACGATCCCTGACCCCGCGCACTGAACCTCCTGGCGCCTGGCCTGTGGCACCTGTTGCAGAAGTAGACGGCGTTGGCGGGGTTGAGCTCAATGGCCTTCCCATAGAGACGCACGGCGGCCTCGAAGTTCTCCACCTTCATCTGCTCATTCCCTAAAAGGAAAGAAAAGTGTGTGCCCAGCGTGTCACAGCAGACCTGGGGACACGGGTGTGACCTGGCTTGCCCGAGCTCCGTTCACAGGGCAGGATGAACATTCAGGTCCCGCTCAGGAACCGCTGGAGCTATACGGGGTCCTCCAGGCACAAGCTTCCAGCTCTGCACGTGAGCGGCAGGAGGCCCAGGCCAGCGAGCAGAGCCATCCCCTGGTGTCCTCGGGAGACTGGATCTAGAACCCCCACGGACACCAAAATCACAGGTGCTCAAGCTCCTGGCATGAGATGGCACCTCCTCCGGTAGACGCACAGCATCTCCAGGTGGCCCTGTGAGCACTCTGGTGAGAGCGGCTAAGCCGTGTCGTTCAGGAGGACAGACAGTAAGGAGACACTTGTGGTGACCAGTGTGATGCCTGTTTTCTGAGTGGTACGATCTGGGGTTGGCTGACTCTGCAGATGGGGAGCCCGGTGGCACAGAGGGACAGCCACATCTTGGACTCTCTGCTAACCTCACAGCACCGTGGCTGTCCTCTGAGGCCTGGTCCCCGTTCCAACAGGGGGGAGGGGGCAGCAACCACCTGTGGCTGTGCCTGTGGTCCTGGGTGATGGAGCTCAGTGGTTTTCCCTATATTCAGCGCGTTACGTGACCATCACCTCTATCCAGTCTAGAACATTCCATCACACAAAAAAAGAAAGACTGTCTCCACAAACAGTCCCCTGTCCCCTCCCAGTTCCCACATCCACGAAGCCCCTGGCTGCCTCTGACGTCTCCCGTCACTGGGTCACACATGGACTGTCTGGCTTTCACTGAGCATGAGCCGCAGCCATGTCACCTTGCTCCTGCCCTGGCCGAGGACACCCCATGGTGGATGGACTGTGCTGTGTGTCACTTCATCCCCTGAGGGACAAATGTGGCTCCCCGGGCTGCTTGCATGTGACTGCAGTGTCTGCCCGACGCGCTGCTTCTGCTTCCCTGGGATCCACCCAACGCAAACGGCCGGTCAGAGAGACTACCGCAGGCCCCGAGGAGAGCGGGCGCCTGCCTTCCACGGTGGCTGTGCCCTGCCACGCTCGTGCTGGCTGTGCTCGAGAGGCTGCACTCCACTACTACCCCATGCAGCCCCTCGGGCCACCTCGCTGACCACTGCCCTCCAGCGTCACCTCCTGACCGGCCACTTGCCCTCACCTTCGGTTTTGAGGCGCTCTGCCTCTGCCGAGTCCTCCTCAGAGGGCGGGGTCCGCTCAGGGCTCCTCGGGTCCTGCGGCATCTCCTGCCCGAGGAAGGTGCCCAGTGTGCTCAGCCCTGCAGCCCCAGCCGGCAGTCCCCGGGGGACGGCTCTGGACAACCCGCTCAGAGGCTCCTGGCCCTCTGCAGGGCCCTGGGGAGGGACTGGGGCCACTAGCCCCTGCTCTCAGGATGAGGATGGCCAGCGCCCCCGGGCCTGGGTTCCGACTCTGAGCCGGTGGGGGAGCAGTTGGCACCCCAAGACGTCCCGCTGCTGCTGTCCTCATTTTGGGGTGAGGAGGGGGAAGCCCGGGGCTCACCTTGCCTGTGGCGGCTGCTTCAAATATCTCTGGCAGAGTCTGGGGAAGCGCCAGGCCACTGTCCTCCACCGACACCCCGAAGGCGGTCTCCAGGCACTGGATGGCAACTGCAGGGGAGGACAGTGTTCCTGGGGTCACCAGCCCTGGGAGGGCAACGCCGGGGTCCTCAGGCCTAGGGGCTCACACGTCTTCTCCGGCCGTGTCTACTCACAAAGGCCCCTCACCCACCGCCCGGGCCCACAGGCTCCTGATGGGCTTCCTTTTGTTCTGGTCCACCTCAAAGCCTGGACGCTTGGGGTGGACAATGTGCCCACACCTGCCAGCAGGAGAAGCAATGTGGGCTCAGGTGGCTGACCTCAGGGCTCTCTGTGCAGTCACAATGCTGAGGCCACCTGGCGGAGGGGTGGTGGGCCTGGTCTGGCCTGGAGGGCCATAGGGGGGAAGTGCCCAGGGGCACTGCGGGACTCCAGGGGAACCTGGCAAGGGTCAGCAGCTCAAGTTCTCTGGCCCCACAACCAGACCCCGTGTGCAGGATGGCTCACCCCACCTGCCTCCTGCCGCTGGCCCCAGGGGCTGACCCAGCTGGAGTGGAGGGATGGAGGGCGCCATCTCCTCCCCAGGGCAGGTCCCACAGCGTCCCTGGGCTCTTTCCTCCTAGGTCCCACTCAGCCCCACTGCCCCTCACCCGGAGGGTGTGTGCAGATGCCCACGGCTGGCCCCCAGAGCCTCCTTCTGCCCCGTGAGCTCCCACGGCACTTCCACGGGGAGCAGACACAGGCAGAGAGGCCTGGACAGAACACAGGCTGCCACGGCTGCCTCCCAGAGGCGTCCTCTCCCTCCCACACCTGGCACCATGCAAGGGAAGGACGCTCAGCTCTCGCTGGGGACCAGTGGGCTGGGGACCTGGGGCAGGGACCCAAGGAGAATCCTTCTCCCACAAACGTGCACAGAAGGGCTGGGAACATTCTGGAACCACAGCTCAATGAATGATGACGGGGAGATGAAATGCACCTGAAGGGGGCTTGGCCCACAACCAGAAAATAGAGCTGGGCCAGCAGGTGGGCACTGGCCCCTGGATGAGCTCCTGCCCCTCTCGGGCTGATTACTTACCTGAGAGCTGAGGAAAGGCCAGGTACCCAGGCCTGGCAGCGGGAGCCGCCTTACACTCACCTGTCCACAGTGAAGTGGGGGGCTGGGGTCCCCCCACCGGGGCAGGAGGTAGACAGGGGCCTGCATACCTTCTAAGCTCTCCTGGGCATCCGAAGAGAGCCCCCCGTGCCGGAGCTGGTCATGCAGGAACTGGATGATGGCATAGGCCAGGCGCTTCTTGTTATCCATCTTGAGACGGGAGGGGGAGACACCCGAGGTTCAGGATCTGCGGTGCACGCGGAGAGGGTGTGCTGAGTGGTAGGGACGGGGAACCTCCCCCCAGTACCTCACACTCTGCTGCAAGCATCCAGACCTGCTGCAACTCACTGGGCCCTGCCCACTGCACTGTGAGGGCCACTTCGCGTGTTCTGGGCAGTCTCAATCTCATGGGGATAGAGGCAGGACTGCAGCATTATGCATGTCACAGATGGGGACCCCAACTCACTGATCTGCCTCTGTACAGAGAACGACCTGGTCCCAGGGCTGGGCGCTGGGCTGCCTTGCCGAGGCCAGAGCCGGTCTCTGAGCATCTCCATGCCTGGTCCACCTCTTCCAGGGCACACTGACTGCACACGTCACTATCAGAACATGTGGCTCTTCTCTAGACCACTCGGGCCCCACCCGGGTTCCAAGGACCGCCTTGCTCCTTGGCGCCTCTGCTCCCAGTGCTCATGGGGACTCTCGCCTTCCCCACACAGCTCTAGGGGCCCCAGAGGGTACGCCAGCCCTGCACCTGGAACTGCAGCTTACAGACGGGCTGTCCTGGGGCCTGGACCAACCTGGAGACTTTAGCCACAGTGGCCTCGGCAGTGCTAGCAGGAAGCCCCGCGAGGGCTGCCCCAGCATCCTGTGGGGCAGGTGCCAGTGAAACCAGCCGGCCAGCCAAGGGGGCCAGGGCAGGGTCAGGCCTGCAGTGCAGCTGCCCAGCGTGCCACCGAGGGGCACCAAACGTGTTGTAGGACAAGCAGCACCCAGGGCTGGGCCTGTGCAGTCCCCGCAGCACCCAGGGGGCTGCTGTTTTGCACTGGGAGCTCAGGCCAGCCACGCGCAGGAGACACAGACCGATTTCCAGGGTAGGGAGACGCTTCACTGGAACACTGGGCGCTGGGCTGGGGGCCCCCTGCTCGGTTCCCTACGGCTGCGTCATGGTGACTGCTGCTCCGCTTTGAGCCCTGGTCCAGCTTCAAAGTGAAGGCACCGGCCCAGGCCCAGAGCCCAGTTCTCCTCTGAGCTGGGACGGCACCCAGATCTGGTGCCTGAGACCACTCGCACACACAGGTCAACTGCCAGGTGCCCTTATAGGCTGAGCTGTGTCCCCAACCTCCACAGGGTGAAGTCCTAATGCTCAAGACACCAGAATCCGACTGTGCTAGAGATCAGGGCCTCACAGAGGGGATCAAGTTCAAACGAAGCCACAGGTGGGCCTGACCTGTGTTGGTGACCCTATAAAAAGGGGCTTTCAGTTCTCACGGAGTCCTGCGGTCTCTGGCCCTTGCTACGCAGCCATGGCCAACCAGGCGCTGCTGGGGACGGGGAGCATGGTGAGCCCCGTGCTCTGGACTCACAACAGCAGGTCGGTCCTATTTTTAGGCAGCCGACTCAGGCAGAGGAGCCTGGTAACGAGCCCAGGGCCACACTGGAGGGACGCACAGGTTATCAACGCAGAGGAAAGAGGCACCAGTCCACCTGCAAGGGGTGTCTGGCTGTGCGCCACCAGGGACCCGGGAGCCAGACGCAGAAGCAGCTCTTCTTCTGCAGGGAAGTGCGTGTTGATCTCCTTTCATCTCAAGTGCCCGGGTGTCCAGTGGACCAAGACACAGGGTCGCACCCACGAGGCGCCTGTGGGTGAAACTGGAGAGCGAGCCCCGAGGTAGCAAACCTGAGCACTTGCTCTGTGGCCTGTAAACCACACACTGTGCGTGTCAGCAAGTGGGGAGCCGCCTCCAGAGGAAACAGACTCCGCCACACTCTGGGGACTGAGCCCAGGACGCTCTACCACTGCCACACCCCCAGGCTTTTTGGTAGGTTGCCCAGGCTGGCCTGGAACTGGAGACCCTCCTGCCTCAGCCTCCTGAGTACCTGGGATGACAGGTGTGGCCACCACACCCAGGGAATTTTTAACAAACTGAGATGGTTTGTGGATTCCCTACCTATCTCCTGTGCAGCAAACATGGTTGCATCTGTTTCCAGATGGTTTCATTCCTAGAATGGTGGCTCTCAATGGGTGATGATTGTGCCCCAGGGACACAGGCCGATTCTGGGGACAACTGGTTGTTATGACTGGTGGTGCTCTGGCTTGGAGTGGGTGGAGGGCAGGGACATTGTTCAGCATTCTACAGTGTCCAGGATGCACACCCCAGAGGACAATTGGTTCCAGTGTCCACAGTGATGCCAAGAGCCTTGGACCAGAACACGCAAGCCGGAGGAGCCAGGCACTTGAGGGCAGCTGTGGGCCCTTCCTGCCCTCGCCTACAACACAGACAGCCAACAGGCCTGGGACCAGAGATCAGATGCCTGAGTGTGTTGATCCCCCTAAGATGCGGCACAGCCTGTGACCCCTAGGAAATGAGGAGTGGGCCTCCTGACCCGTTGCCTTCAACGACTGAGTCATCCAGCCCCTGCTTCACTCAGTCAGCGGGGTGTGTGCACCGTGACCCCAGCACCACAGGAGGCTGGCGCAGGAGGGCCTCAGGGCGAGGCCAGCCTCAGTAACTTAGCGAGGCCATAAGAAAGTTAGGGACACCCCGTCTCAAAAAAAAAAAGGGGGGGGCTGGGAATATGCTCAGTGGCAAGAGCGCCCCAGGTTCAATCCCCAGAACTAAAACAAGACTCGGGTCATGTCGACAGCCTGGTGCCGGACGGCGCTGCACGGTGTGGTCAGTGCGGTGGAAGTGCCCGTGGGTCTGTTTCCGCTTCCAGGAAACCACACCTATGGACAAGTGTCACAAAGGGAGGAGAGAAGCCATGGTTACCTAAGCCACGGCGGCTCCAGGGCAAGCTGTCACTCTGGTGGGCAGGATCACACCCCTGTTGAGACCCCCTGAGATGGGGGATTTCATGGACCAAGAGACCCAGTGTCCTTCAAGCATCTGCCCTGCTGAGGCCCTAGGTGCTGCCCACACTGAAATCCACACTGAGTCGGGAGGAGAGGAGGCCAGGCCCAGCAGCTGAGGCCCCTGGGCAGTGCTGTCCGCCGCACACGAGTGCTCTCTGCGTCTGTGGGAACAGGGAGTTGACTTTTTTTTCCCCCAAAAAATTAATCCAGCATCTCCCACTTGGCACCATGAACACTGGGGTTGGATCGTTCTGCTGGGTGGAAGTCCTGGGCACTACAGGGTGCTGAGCAGTGTCCCTGACCTCCACTCACGCCAGGAGCGTCTCCCGCCATGACAGCCACACATGTCCCCAGACGTTGACTCCTGGCCCTGGGAGAAGAACGGTCAAAGACACTAAGTGGGAAGAAGAAAGACTCTAGGTCAGGTCAGACAGACTTCCCTGGCCAAATGACTTCCAGACAGGAGCGCTGAGAACCTCCCTTGCAAGCCCCCTGGACCTCAGGACTGTGGACAGGCAGCCGGGGCCTGCGGACTCACAGGAGGTGCAGAGCCCTGCACCACGAGGCCCAGTTGGGCCATGACCTGCTATGTCCCTCACCCTGCTCGGGGTGGACATGACGTGGTTCCTAAATCTGACTTCAACCCCAACAAGGCTCTTCCCTACAGAGGGCCAGTCCAGTGTCCCAGGAGGACGGCCTGCATGCCCACTGCATCTCCTCTGAACAATCACGGCTTGTAGGGTTTTGGCTGTCGGACAAACTTCCCAAAGGAGGCCTGCTCAGCGGGAACAGTGAGGGCTTTATGAGCCCAGGACCGCTGCAGGGCCTGGTCCACAGGCGCAGGAGGGAGGTGGGTGTCGCGGGCCAGGGGCAGCCGGGGTCCCAGGGCCAGCTCCTCTGGTGAGCTCCAGCCCCTTCAGTGGCCAGTGGCCACCTCCTGTTTTAGCTGAAACAACGTAACAGCACAGCCTCGGCGCGTTTACCTTCCTCCCAGGGTTAATCACTGAACGAAGAAAACAGCTTCCTACCTTGGAGTCCAGAAAGAAGCACCCGCTTCCACGCCCCTCCTGCACACGCTCTGCCACCCCGCCCCGCCCCACCCTGCAGGCTTCTGACAGTGGGGTGCTCTGCTCCTGCGCCCACCCTGGTACTCTGGGGTTCTGACTGGGTCCCCATGCACTCCCAGGGTCAGAGCCTGTTCTCTTCTGAAATGCCACTAGGACGTCACTGTGCATGTAAAAACCCTCATGAGGGTGTCCATGAGGCAGGCCCTTTGCCACCGGGTGTCACCTGATGTGGGGGTGGGGTCCACACATCCCCCAGGGCTGGCTCGCCTTTCCACCCACACACTCAGGAAGAAACCTCACTTCCTGCAATCCTGGGTCCTGTTCCTCACACCTGCTCCCCCACACCAGGCTTGAGTCCCTGGACCATCTCCCTGGGCCCCAGGGCTTGGCAGTGTCTGATCCGGACCGATGGGAAGTCACCAGCAGACTCAAGCCCTGGGCCTGACTTCCTGGGAAGTGGCCTCTCTTTGGCACTTGGTTTCCTCCTAGTAAAGAATGAGAGCTGTCCTGCTGCCTACCCACAGTTCCTCCTGCGCCCTCGCTGCCAATGTCCCGGCAAGGATGTGCAGTTGTGTAGACGGCGAGGGAGGAGCGTAGGGCGCAGCTCTAACCTGGAGTGGAGAAGACCCGCAGGGGTCATTCCCCCTTCCAGGAAGATTTAAGGGTAGATGCTGGCTCAAGTTCCTGGCCCGCTCAGCACTTGCCAGATACCTAGTGACCCACTGTACACGTGAGGGCACTTTGCAGGGATCAGGAAACATTTTCTGAAAGAGGCAGAGCACTAAAAGCCTTCAGCCTCACAGGCTAGAAGAGCTCTGGGGTAACCACTCCATTCAGCAACTGTAGCCCAGATCCACGCACAGAACCAGTGTGAACCTTCCAAGGAGGCTGGCTGAGCTCCCATATGTCTTCATTCACAAAAACGGGCTGCAACAGGGTTTGGCTCTCTGATCAATGTGGTGGCTTAACCCTCAGACACTCGAGGAGTTTACTACTCTATCCCCCATTCTACAGAAAACAAAATTGAGGATTAGAATGTTCCCTGGGCCACCCAAGGCTGCAGCTATGATGACACGTCAGGAGGTTTGAACCCAGGCAGTCTGACTCCTGTGCTTTTCCTTGCCCCGCACAATCAGAAACACACACACAAACCAAAAAACTGCACATACTTTCAGGGGTCCATAAATCTCCCACAGGCCATAATGGGGGAGAGTCACTGGCCTGGAATATGTTTTTAACAGCAGCAGTATTTGCACACTGGGCTGGGTTACTCTCTGGGATAGATATCCTGGGCATTATTAAGGGTGCTGAATAGTATCTCTAGCCTGGACCCCCCTCTGTGCCAGGAGCGCAACCCGTTGTGACAACCATGAATGTCCCCAGGCATGGCCCAGTGTCTCCTGGAGGCTGAATCACCACCAGTTGACACCCCCTGGGCTGGGGGATTCTGTGAACCCAAGAGACTTGAGTTCCATGATCATTTGCCTGAGTTCCTGGGGTGCACCAATGCTGGAATCCACAGGCTGAATTCATACTTGGTTTCTCAGTCTTGATGCTGGACCCTGGGGTGGGCTCATTCTCTAGGGTGTTGTCCTGAGCACTTCGGGTGCTGAGCAGCATCCCTGGCCTCCACCCATTCCATGCCCTAGTCTGAAGCCACAGATGTCCCCAGGCATCACCCAGGATGCCCTGGGGGATAAAACTGCCCTCAGTAGAGAACCACTGGTCCAAAGATGACAAAACAAATAACCAGAAACAAACGAAAACAGGAAAACCACTTAGCTAAAAGGACAGACTACACACGGTTTTCTGACACATCATGACCGCGACAGCCAGTCTCAGCAAGCACTTACTGAGTTCCTGGCACCTGACTAACGACTCTTTTAGAAACTTTAACTTCAGGATGACGATGCAAGGCGTGAACTTTAAGAAGCAAAGATCTGCTCAGAGAGGGAAAGCAACCTGCCCAGGTTCACACAGCTGGTGAAGGTGGCCGGCCGGTCCTCCCCCTCGATTTCCCCCACCTCTGGCATCCTATGCCGAAGGCCCGAATGCCAACCAGCACCAACAACTGCTAACCCTTCGGGGTGCCCACGGCGTGCTGGGCCCCGCGGCCCAGAATGTCACTGTGACTGTGACAACACCCGTCTTACGGAAAGGGAAAGTAAGCCTCTGGGCAGCGAGTCGCTGGCCAAGGTCACCCAGGTACGGAGTGGTCACGCTGGGACCAGCAGAGTCCCCGCGTCCAGGCGGTCGGGCTTCCAGGGAGGCCTCAGGAACAGGGGCAGCAGCAAACCCTCTGCGAGCGCTCATCCCGCATGGTCCCCGCCGACAGCCTGCGGACCACCATCTCCAGGGCTGGACCCGGGACAGGGAGGCGAGGGTCCGCGACGGACAGCGCGCCTCAGTCCTGCCTCAGTTTCCCCGCCGCGCCGCCCACTCACGGCACCTCTTGGGACGCAGCGATGCCGGCCGAGACCGCCCCACCTCTCAAGGGCTCCCGAGCCCCGGGAACTGGCAGCCACTGACGTCCAGGCCCACCCGGCTCTCAGCGGGGGGCCCCCACTCACCTGCCAGACAACCGAGCCCCGACCCACCGACGGCTGCGCCTGCGCACAGCGGCGCCGCTCGGCCCCGCCCCCGGGCGCGGCGCACGCGCAGGAGAAGCCTGCTCCGTTTTGTTTTCATTTTGCGCAGGTGCGTCCATGGCCGAGGCGGGTGTGGAAGGAAGTGTCGCAATATGGAGGCGGGAGCAAGCTGGTCGTTAGGGCAACTGACCTCTGCGACCTAATGGAGGCCGGAAATTGGCGCTGTCAGCCCGCCGGAGCTGGGGCGGAGCGGTGCATGGTGGGACGGCGGCGGACCCTGCCGGCTGTGCGAGAGAAATTTGTGGTGCCGCCGAGTTTAGGCACCTGGCATCCGGAGTGTCATGGGCTCTCCATGATCACTGTCATCTTCTGTTTGTTCCTTTATTCATCCACACATCACCCGGTTCACCCACAGGTGCATTCTTTCATTCGTTTAATGTCTGCGAATTAAAGGGAAAAAATGGTGTGATGTGGTGTGATGTCATTGTGCTTGGGGAGCTAAGCTGCCTTGGAAGGTGAGGATGACCTCTTCTTTATGTCTGTATTGAAAGATGGGAAAAGCCCCAAGCACAGGGAACAGTGACAATGAAGACGGATGTAGTGGGGCTGGGGATGTGGCTCAAGTGGTAGCGCGCTCGCCTGGCATGCGTGCGTCCCGGGTTCGATTCTCAGCACCACGTACAAAAAAAGATGTTGTGTCCGCCGATAACTAAAAATAAATATTAAAAAATTCTCTCTCTCTCTCTCTCAAAGAAGAAGAAGACGGATGTAGGGTTAGATTTAGTGTTCTCAAGAGATTGCCACCGTTGGTATTAAAGTTGCCAATGTTCTCCCAATTCCTAATTCTTCTTCTTCTTCTTTTTTTTTATTCGGGGGCTGGGGAGAATGCTGAGGATTGAACCCAGGGCCTTGTGCATGCTAGACAATTACACTACTGACCAAGCTATATCCCCAGCCCAATTCATTTTTTTTAATATTTATTTTTTAGTTGTACACAATACTTTTATTTATTTTTATGTGGTGCTGAGTATTGAACCCAGGGCCTCACAAGTGCTAGGCGAGCGCTATACCGCTGAGCCATAACCCCAGCCCCCTCAACTCATTTTTTATCCTAGTTAAGATACATGTACAATCAAAGTCCCCCCACCCCCCAGACAGTTCAAGATTAACAGAGAACATCACTGGATATAGGTCAGCTTATGCACTGTTTCAAAACACTTGTGATATGAAGTCATGGGGTCATGGGTCCCTTTACTAATACTTTCTTTCTTTCTTTCCTTTTTTTTTGGTACCAGGGTTTGAACCCAATGGTATCACTAAGCCACGATCCTCGTCCTTCTCAAAATTACTATTTTTTGGTACTATTATTTTTTATTTTGAGACAAGATCTCCCTGAGTTCTGAGGCTGGTCTGGAGTTTTCGATCCTCCCGTCTTAGCCTCGTGAGTCCTTGGGATTACAGGCCTGTGGCACCTAGCCTGGCTTGTTTACTGACACTTTCTTGATTATACTTTCTAGTTTATGTTTGTTTTTTTTTTCTTTTTAACTGTGGTTTCTTAAATTGATGAACCACATTCGGTTGACACTTAGGGTACCTACACCATTACTTAGATGCTGGAAGCCGGGCCGGATACTAGGAAGGAAATAACCTACAAAAAGTGTTTTGGGATACTATAAGCCATCCATAACAAGAGGCCCCTAAGAGGGCTGGGCATACAGCTCACTTGGTAGAGTGCCTGCATCACATGCACAAGGCCCTGGGTTCAATCCCCGGAGTGGGGGGAGCCCCTAAGGAGGGAGAAAGCTTATAAAAACAACTCAATACACAATTGTAAAAAGGAGGCAGCCGGGCATGATGGCCACGGCTGTAATCCCAGCGATTCGGTAGGTTGAGGCAGAAGAATCCCAAATTCAAGGCCAGCCTCAGCAACATAGCCAGACCCTGTCTCGAAAAATAAAAAGAGCTGGAGATGTAGTCCAGTGGTAAAGCACCACTGGGTTCAATCGCAAGAAACGAAGGAAGGAAGGAGGAAGGAAACAAGCAAGCAGGAAAGTACAAATGAATACAGGCGTCTGAAGCCCAGGTGAAGAACTGGCAGGAACGCTTCAGAGCTAGAGGTGTGTGCGGTTTCCATGGAAACGCTCTTTCCCAGTTGACCGCGAGGTTCTGGATGGGTGTAGCCGGTAGCTCCGCCCATCCACCTCTGAGGACCAATGGTGGGCCGGGAGGGTTGCAGCGCGTGCGTAGAGTGGAGCGTCCGCGAGTCGGCGGCCTCGAGGTGTGGGCGGAGCTCCGGCACGCCTGCGCCCTGTGGTCCCTGCGCACGCGCCCTCCCAGCATGCCCTGGGCGCGCGGGCGGCGGGCACCTCAGTCTGCGGCCGACGGCGGCAGCGGACCTGAGGCGCTGGAGGTGTCCACCTCAGCTGACGCTGGTGGACGCTGGCCGGGTGCAGCGAGGGTGCCGCCGGAGCAGACCCGCCCGCCATGAAGCCCCCCGCAGGTACTAGCCGCCTCTCGCCGAGGCCCAGCTCGCCGGACCCCGGCGTCCCCTGCACCCGCGCGTCTCCCGGGATCGCGACTTGGGCCTGAGACCGGAGCCCAGTGACCCTGAGCCCAGAATGGCGGGCAGTTGGTGGCTGACCCTGCCTCCTGGTCTGCCGAATGAATGAACCAACTTTTCCAGCGCTTCATCCAATTCGCAAACTTCGCGAGCTTCCCCTGTGGACGGGTCGGGCCCTGGGGTGGACGCCGGCGGGGGGGGGGGGGGGCGGACAGTGATTAGGACCCGCGCCCCGTCCTTCTGGAGTTCTGCAGGGAAATCGGTCGTTCAGAAGTCAACGAGCAAACGAGGACTTTAGATGGGGGTCGGTGACGTGCAGCAGGCGGTCTCGGGGAGCCCCCTGTACAGAGGTGGGCCTGGAGGGCCCCCCTGGGGTGGCGGCCTTGGAGCCTGGACTCTAGGGCAGAAGCAGCTGTCTGCCAAAGCTAGGGAGAGTTCCTCCCGGTCGGAAGGACCCTCGGAACATAGGTGGGGAGTCTGGAACACCAGCGTTTTGAGAGTCATTTTGGCTAAAAAACAAGCACCTGGGAACTCTTTCATTTTAAGGGCAAAGGGGCACCGTTGGAAGGGTTTTCATCAGGGGAGCAATGTGACCTGTTTTCTGTATTTTAGAGAATCGCTCAGGTTGTGGTGCCTCCTTGTTTATATCCTTGAATTTTCTTATGCAGGCTGTCCTCCCCCAGTTCTTTCTCCAGCACCCAATAAACATGGTAAACGTTAATAATAATAATTAGGCCAATTGAGGCTTCAGGGAGGCAGGAATGTTGTCTGCCTTGTTTGCTGCTGGATCATTAACTCAGAGACCCAGCACAGAGGCTGCAGCCAGTAAATATTTTCAGATTGAGTGGACTTCCACAGGGTCTCAGATCCTTGCTCCTCTGGGAGAGTTTCCTGGCAATTCCAGTTCCCATTGTTCTCCATCTTCCCTGAGCTCCTGACACTGTGCTTGACCACAAGTTGGTTTTTTTTTTTTTAAGAGAGAGAGGGGAGAGGGAGAATTTTAATACTTATTTTTCAGTTTTTGGCGGACACAGCATCGTTGTTTGTATGTGGTGCTGAGGATCAAACCCAGGCCGCACGCATGCCAGGCGAGCGCGCTACTGCTTGAGCCACATCCCCTGCCCGACCACAAGTTTTAATATGGGTGCACGTTTCCCTTTCTGCAGTTTTTAAATTAAAACTGCTCCATGAACAAGATTTGCTTGAAGTTTGCAGCAGTCATTTGGCCAGAAAGTCCGACTGATGCACCTCCTTTTTCTCAGCCTCTCAGTGGTTAACTGGGGCATTCATGCCACCTGGGGACACTTGTGGCTGTCATGACTGGGGCTGGTGGTCCTGGCATGGAATGAGTGGAGACCAGGGATGCTGCTTCACACACTTCAGTATCCAGGGCAGCCCATCCCAGAGACTATCCAGCTCCACGTTCAGTGCTAGGAGAGAGGAATCCTAGTGTTCATTTCCTCGCTCCACTGCAGAAAGATTGATTTGGTTATTAGGTGTTTCTCCAATGTATTTAGATGTTATAATGTATGGGCTATGTACTTATTGTATTACCTTTCCAAAATGTGGGGGGGGAGCTTGATTTTCTTTTTTTCTTCTTGGTACCAGGGATTGAACTCAGGGGTGCTCCACAACTGAGCCACATCCCCAGGCCTATTTTGTATTTTCTTTACAGACAAGGTGTCACTGAGTTGCTTAGCATTTTGCTTTTGCTGAGGCTGGCTTTAATCTCGTGATCCTCCTGCCTCAGTGTGTCACTGTATCCACTGGAAAGTTTGATTTTTGAGACATCATTGTCCCTAAAAGTTTTTAGATGAGTGATTGTGGTGTGTTGTAGGACTGCCACTTGAAAACTTTGTTGTGGTACTTGGGATGCTAGGTGTATTGTTCTGATTTCTCACTGAGTCCTGAGAGAGGTCTGTACTCTGTGTCCTACATTGTACCCCTTTTATTATAAGTGAAATCCTGAGGTTTGGAGAAGTAAATTCTTGCCAGGGTCCCACAGCTAGCAAGTGGCAAGGTGGGGCTCCAACCTAGGCAGTTTGACTTTTAGCTTCTGCAATCCTGAACTATCTTCTAGGGCTCTCCCCTGCCTTTGTAAAAATGCACATCTGGTCAACAGACCCCCTTTCGTGGACTCTACTTGTATTCAGGGTTAAAGTTTAAGCCTTTCTTTGAAGGAGTGGCAAACTCCAGCCTGCCTATTTTTATACAACCCATGGACATAGACTGTGTGTGGCTTATGGTTAAAATGTTTGGTTTTTAAAGAACAGATCTCAACCCAGCTCAGGTAAGGTGCTACTAGGTCCTGTGGGTCAGGGGTTGACAGCTGGCTTCACCAGCTTTGCTGTGCCCAGCCACAAGCAGTTCCTCTTCTGGCCCTCCTGCAGGGTACCCTGGTAGGTCATTTTATACGCCTCTTTCTCGGGGAGGCACGGGAGTGGGTGGACGAGGCCCCTCTTTGTACTTCTGCAGCACCAGTGGGGCCACACTTCCTCCTGAAGAGCTTACTGAGTTAATGAGCTTCTAGGAGCCATGTGCTCCCCACCTGGGTGTGGAGCCTGGAGGGAGCAATAGGGGCTTCTCTAGGAAATCCCCCTTCCTGCCTTCTTTGTCCTCTGGCATGGTGGGAGTTGAGCGGTGAGTGCCCGGGGGTCTAGCTCCTCCTTTCTGTTAACCTGGAACTCTGAGGTGCTTGGGTCTCCAGGCAGGGTTTCTAGCAGTGGTGCAGTTGACATTGTGTGCTGGGTGTCCTGGGTACTGTGGGGTGTTGAGCACATCCCTAGTCTCCACCAGTCCATGCCAGTGGTATCCCTTCCCTTGGTGACTACCACAAATGTCCCCAGATGTTGCCTAGTGTCCCTGGAGGAACTTGAGAGGACAGAGTCATCTCAGTCTGTGCTTCTCCACGAGACCCCTGGGTCACTTTGACCCTGAGTGTAGACTTGCTCAGACGTGATTGGTGCTGGCTTCTCTCTGTCCAGCCTGTGCAGGAGACGTGCTGGACACGGCCACCCCCTGCTCTGTGGTGAACTACCTGAGGTGGGACCTGAGCGCGCAGCAGATCGAGGTGCTCACCAAGGAGCTCATCGAGCAGACCAAGCACGTGTACGACCAGGTGGGCTCACAGAAGTTTGAGGACGTCTCCTACGAGAGCACCCTCAAGGCACTGGCTGATGTGGAGGTGTCCTACACAGGTGAGCCCTGCTCAGCATCCAGTGGGAAGTGTCGTGCCAAGGTGACACCACGGCAGGCTCAGGGCCCAGTGCTGATCACCCCCCACTCCTTGATGCCCACCTGCTTCCAGGGCAGTAGTGATCAGGCACGCCCATCTGGGTCAGGCACCAGGAGTCTTTCAGGAGAGAAGGCTCCTGCTCTGTGTTCCTCCACCTCACTGCCCGTCCTGTTCCTCCACCTCACTGCCCGTCTGTCCACAGCTGTCCTGGGTTGCATCATCTGGGAGCCTGAAGTGGGAGGGAGCCAGCTCCTGTGACAGCCTTGAAACCGGAGTCCCGCTAACCTCTTCCCGGTCCCAGAGGGTGTTTGTTTTATGTTGAACTAGTGAACTCTGCCTGAGTCTTAGTTTGTTTGTTTGTGTGTATGTGTTTTATTTTGAGACAGGACGTTGCTAAGTTGCTTAGGGCCTTACTCAGTTGTCTAGGCTAGCCTCAAACTTGATCCTCCTGCATCAGCCTCCCTAGCTGCTTGGATTACAGGTGTGTGCCACCGTGCCCAGCTCTGGTTTTGCTACAAGTCCTAGCTGTGTTACCCAGGCTAATCTTGAATTCTGGGGCTCAGGATCCTTCTGCCTCAGGCTGCTAAATAGCTGGCACTATAGGTGCTCACCACCACCCTGTCGACTTAATACGTTTTCTGTGGCTGTAACAATACCTGAGATTGGGTCATGTGTTGAGAGGTTTGTTTTGGTTCACAGTCCTTGAGGCTGGGAAATCCAAGATTGGGAAGCTGCACCCAGTGAGGCCTCACCTCCCTGGGGACAGGGAGGGCACAAACTGTGCTCAAACCACACAGCCTCCTTTTGTGTCCTGCCCCATCTGTCTCCTCAGCCTCCATCACCCTAAACTTGGGTGACACTCAAGTGTGCCCCTCACCAGCCAGCACAGCCCCTCTTCTCTGTAGGTACCTTTGCTCACTTTGTGAGGACCACCTGGTTGAAGGGGTCAGGAAGTTGTCCCAGAGCTGTTCACAGAGGTTGACGGTGTACAGGTGTGTCCAAAAGAGCATGTGGTCTTGCTACAGAGGACTGTCAGCAGGAAACACCCTGCCCCGGGTCTCGGGCACCGTCTCCCTTTCCTGGAAACCATGGAGTCTCACTGAGCTTTAGCTGAGGGGCTCTCAGCCTGGAGCCGTCTCCAGCATGGATTTCATCCCTGGCCGCAGCAGGCTGACTCCAGAGGGGTTGCTGCTGTTGGCAGAGGCTGGGTGGAGTCCGGCTCCGCCTCTGGTCACTCTGGCCTCGGGCAGGTGAAGGCAGGAGGACCAGTGAGCTCAGGAGTTCAAGGCTGGCCTGAGCAACACAGCAAGACACCGTCCTATAGGGAAAAAGCAGCAAACGCTTTACACTGGAGAGATTCAGCTGAGGCAGGAGGAAAGTTTGATTTTTGAGACATCGTTGTCTCTAAAAGTTTTTAGATGGGTGATTGTGGTGTGTTGTAGGAGCTGCCACTTGAAAACTCTGTTGTGGTACTTGGGATGCAAGGTGTGTTGTTCTGATTTCTCACTCTGTGTCAAGTGAGTCTGCTGGTCCTCAGGTAACTCCGCCTGCCTCTTCCTGGGTGTGACTGTGCCATGGCTGTTCGTGGTTCCCACCTTCTCCTGCAGCTGCTCACTCCCTTTCCACTCAGTGGCCGGAGCAGTGGTGAAGGCAGCCGAGCTGGTCATGCCACTGCCCTCCGCATGCAGCCACAGCCTGGGCCTGCCTGTCCTGTGCCCTGGAGCTTCCCGCCTCCCCCACAGCCTTGCCCCCTGACCTGAGTCCTCCTCCCCTGGCTGAGCATGGTGCTTCCCTGATCACAGAGGCCCTTTCCACTCATGGTGCTAGGCTGTCACCCATAGTGTACCTGCAGTGCCTGGGTGGTCCCTAGTCTGGGCATTCCAAAAGGACTTTGTGTCAACCTGCCGCGGACCACCACTGTGTTCAGTGCTCCTGAGCTTCACGGGCCGGGCCTCCCCACTGCCTGACAGGTCTTGCTGTGCAGGGAACCCTCCCAGGCTGGGGGTCTGCACTGGCTGCAGGATCATGGTGTCCACCTCACTGATCTGAATCTCTCCAGTGTAAAGCATATGCTACTGCTTTTTCCCCACCGGACGGTGTCTTGCTGTGTTGCCCAGGCTAGCCTTGAACTCCTGAGCCCAGTGGTCCTCCTGCCTCAGCTGCAGAGTGACGGGGACCACAGGTGTGGACACTGTTCCCAGCTCCATTTCCTTTTCAAAACTGCCCTGCTGAGCCGAGATGGCTGTGCAGCTCTCCCACTTGAGGACCACATCTCAGTGGCTCTCAGTGCTCACGGAGTGCCCAGATGCTGCCACTCCTCCACTTAGAGCATTTTTATTCCCCCAGAAAGAAACTCTGCATCTTTTGTGTCACTCTGTCCCTCCCCAGTCCTGTCACCCACGAGACCACCTTCTGTCCATAGGCTCTCCTGGACGCTTCCTATCAGTGTGGGTGCACCACGCTGTGTACCCCTTCACCCTTCATGGGTACAGGGCTGCCCCCACTGTGGTCGTGGGGACTCCTGCTGAGGGTGCGCAGGTCCCCTGAGGTCAGGTGACTCCCTGGGAGTGCGGCTGCTGCTTCACGCTGCTTCTCTGTTAGTCACAGCGAGAATGTGGCTGTGGCCATTTCTTTGGAATTGGGTTCCTGCGCACCCTGGTCTGGTCACGTGTGTTCTGTCGTGGTCTTTCCTGCTGTGGAGTGTCATGAATTGAATCTGTCTCTCCTGAGACCATGGTAACAGCTCTTTGCCTCTGAGCCAGTGTCCAGCTCAGGCCTGAGTGGAGGATTTCAGTGAGGATGGACCAACAACTGTGCCTGGGCAGGGCGGGGCTGGGTGGCCATGCGGGCCCTGTGGGGCTGCTTCTCACCATCTGTTCTCCCACCTGTCGTAGTCCAGAGGAACATCCTTGACTTCCCCCAGCATGTGTCTCCAGCCAAGGACATCCGCTCAGCCAGCACGGAGGCGGACAAAAAGCTCTCCGAGTTTGATGTGGAGATGAGCATGAGGCAGGATGTGTACCAGAGGATCGTCTGGCTGCAGGTGAGGCCTTAGGCAGGGTGGGACTGCCAGGCGGCAGGCCAGGTGGCAGCAGGTCTCTTTCCTCAGGATGGGAGAGCTCTGTTCTCTTGCTTTTAAAAAACATGACAATTCTGGGTGTGGTGTCATCCTGTCATCCCAGTGACTCAGGAGGCTGAGACAGGAGGATTGCAAATCCAAAGTCAGCCTCAGCAACTTAGCAAGGTTCTTTCTGAAATTAAAAAACTAAAAAAGAAAGAAAAAGAAAAACCTGGGGATGTGGCTTAGTGATAAAGCGCCCCTGGGTTCCATCCCTGGTACCAAAAAAACGTATCACAGTGACAACCACTTCTGGGGACAGACAGCTGCAGTGGCTGCATCACAGTGAGCATAGTTAAACACCTTCTCAACGGTAAGCTTTGCCAGGCGCAGTGGCCACGCCTTGTCATCCCAGCAACTTGTCTGGGCAGGACAGGGTGAGTTCCAGGCCAGCCTGGAAACTTGGCAAGAACCTGCCTGAGATGGGGGCTTGGGGTGAGGGTTAGTGGTAGAGCATCCCTGGGCTTAATCCCCCCACCACCCAAAACAATCACCTTCTGTTTGCTTTGCAACTTAGGTAAAGTTAAAAAGACAAATGATGACAAGAACAAGTATAGCAGAGCGTCCACTCGGGGGGCTGCAGGCTTTCTCACAGGCACCACTGGGTTCCTGGGCCCAGCCACCAAGGTGTTGCTTGGTGACAGCAGCCTGTGCCCACAGGAGCCCAACGGGGGTGATGTGGCGGAAGGTGTGGCCCCTGTGGATACCTGTGCCGCCCTCCTGTCCTGGGCGGCGAGGACCTGGTGCTGCTGTTGCCAGCACGCCCCGGCTGGTGGGCCAGGAGGCAGGTGCACCTCCCCACAGCATGGCTGCTGCCATGGGTCGGAGCGTGAGGAGCTGGGAGTACATTAAAGCAACTTTTTAAAAACTTTGTCTTTATCGAGGCACTGGTAGGTTCAATGCACTTGTGAGAACATCTTGCACACCTCCCCCGGTGGTGACATGGTGCACGGCTGTTGCACAACTCCAGGACCAGAATGCTGGCCTCCCCCAGCCCTGCCCCTTGTTCCTGTTTACCCTGGCCTGTCAGCTAGGGCCGTTCAGAGCAAAGCACACACTCGGTTCAGGTCTCGTGTGGACATGGCATTACCGCTCTGGAATGCCGTGTGCCCAGCCTGTGGTGGGCATTAATGATTGGGTGACTGGGTCTTAAGAGACTGCCTAGCTGTTGTCTGGGAGCAGCCACACTCTCCCACTCCCACCAGAGAATTCGGTCCTTCTTCCTGGCCAGCATTTGGTGTTGTCCTAATTCTTCATGTCAATGTTTCCATTTGGTACTTGCAGGAAAAAGTTGAGAAGGACTCACTGAGGCCAGAGGCACAACGCTACCTGGAGCGGCTGATCAAGCTTGGCCGGAGAAACGGGCTCCACCTCCCCAAGGAAACTCAGGAAGTGAGTGAGTGGCTCTGTCCCTGGCCCGCCTCCCGCAGTGTCTTCCTAGGATAAGCTCCAGGAAGACGGGTCTGACCTCTGAGCCTGAGAGCCTTGGCTGCCTGCTTCTGGTCCAGGGGCCAGGTCCCTGTGGTCCCAAATAGGCCACGTGGGCCCCCATCTCCCCTCTCAGGGCCACAAAATGACAGGGATAATAGGTCAGTGCTGCTGCAGACTGGACCATGCCATGAGCAAGACCCACGTCTAAGTCCTGGCAACCTGAACCAGCCCTGCTGTGCCACCACCTGGTGGGGTGACCAGGCTCCAAGGGAACATTCTGAGGACTACCTCCTGGGACCCTCTGTAGGATTCCCTGAGTTAGCGTGTGCAGAGCTTGGAGCAGGGCTGTGGCTGAGGTTCTGAGAGGCAGATCAGGGCAAGCACCCCGTGAGGGTGGTCTGCTTCAGCTCCCAGGAACAGGGTGTGAACATCAGGGACTCTGAGCACTGCTAGGTTGTGAGCAGGCAGGGAGGGGCACGAGGCCAAAGCCTTGATTGTGGCGATGGACGGCTAGGCTGGCTCTGGGCATAGGAACCAGCCCTGGGGTGACCAGTGCAAGCATACAGTGGCCAGAAGGACAAGAGCCACAGAGGTGTGGGTGCAGCACTGGCAGGTTTGCATCTGAAAGGCACGTTTCAGGGCAAGCCACTTGCTGAATGTAGGAACTGGTGCCCCCGATAGGGACCAGCTTCCCAGGGTCAGCCAGGCCCCAAGATGCCAAAGCATTAGAGTGCAGAGAAACAGACGTGGCTAGTGTAGGCATCAGGCCTGCGGCCCTGCTGGTGACCAGTACTTGACACAGAGGCCATCCTGGCCAGGTGGGAGTCCCTGCCAATGGCTGAGGAAAGTGGAACTGGGAGGTGTGTTTTTGGGTGAATCCAGTGCTGGTTACAGTGGAACTAGATCCCACCTTGGGACCGAGGGACTCCCAGATCCCAAGAGCAGAGCCCACCTCAGGCAGCTACAGATTCTCACCTCGGCCAGGGACTCAGTGATCAGGAGATGCCTCGGGTTGCTGAAAACCAGAGTGTGTTGGGAAGAGTGGGAGCTGCACAGCCCCCCAGAACCAGGTGGGGAGGGTGGCGTCCAGGCAGCTGCACACCCCCTCGGTGGTGGGTTCCTCCTGGACAGTGGCCCTAGTGAGCAGGGGATTCCGTACCTCCCCACACACCAGGCATGTCCGTGTCCCACCTCGTCTGTAGGGCCTTGTTGGCACGCCTGTTTGGTGTGCGTGAGGCCCCTGAGGGCAGGAAGCACCCTCAGGACTGGAAGAGGCCGTGGGGTCAGTTCCTTGTGAATCAGCTCACACTTGAGTAGGGTCGGCTTTTGCCTATTTCTTGAAAACCACGTTAGTCAGGTAGAGGGTGCAGACCTAGGTTCGTCGGATGCCCAGAAGCTTAGGCTGTGGCTCTGACGGACGGTAACTCCTACTTGGAGGGTCTGGAAAGCTCTGGGCTAGACCCCGAGCAGAAGAGTGCGCAGTCTGGAGCTTTCCAGGGTCCAGCCCTGCAGGTGCAGGGTTATGTGGAGCTTCACTCTGGATGTCTACACCTTCCTATGGGTAACGGGAATTTTTTCTTTTTTCAATTTTTTTTTTGTTGTTGTTGTTTTGTTTTTTTGGTACTGAGGACTTGGTACCAAGGTCACTTTCGCACTGAGCCACGTTCCTAACCCTTTTTATTTTTTATTTTGAGATGGGTCTTGCTAAGTTGCAAAGTCTGTCCTCAAGCTTGCCACCCTCCTGCCTCACCTCCCAAGTCACTCTGTGTCAGTTGTCCACTGTTCCTGCCTGGGTCTTGGAGGACAGCCTCCGTCCCAGGCAGGCCCTTGAATGGAGCGAGCAGGGGCCTCTGCCCCGCTCTGGGTGCGTGTGCCCGTGTGTTCCCTCCCTCCTCCACTGCTGTTGTCTCTCCTACAGAAAATCAAGAGCATCAAGAAGAAGCTGAGCCTCCTGTGCATCGACTTCAACAAGAACCTGAACGAGGACACCACCTTCCTGCCTTTTACGCGCGAGGAGCTAGGTAGGGCAGGCTGTGCGGGCTGCTCCTCGGGGCTGCTGGGGGCGGGGGACAGGAGGCGGGGCGCTGTGTCTGGCCCTCGGATGGTGAGCATCCTCACCTGGCTGCTTATGGGCATTCTGGAAGCCCGGGCTCCAGGTCCTCCTCAGGAGGCCACCCACCCTGGCTTGGCTGTGACTCGGTGGGGGCAGGAGAGGCTGGCACTAGGTGTTCCTGCCTCCTTGGGGGTGATTTTTTTGTTTGTTTTTTTCCCCCGATATTTTTTTAGCCGTAGATGGGCACAATTCTGTATTTTATCTACTCACTATATGTGGTGCTGGGGCCTCGCATGTGCTAGACGAGCGCCCCCCACTGCGCCGCAGCCCAGCCCCCTGGTGGTGGTTTAGTCTTCCTGAAAGGTGGGAGCCGTGGAAGCCATTGTTCCAGGCCTGACTGCGTGTGGCGTCCTGGAGGTCTGGTTCCCCCTTTTTCTCGCCTCTCCTTCCCTAAACAACTGACTGTGGACATGCCAGACCTGCAGAATGGTCTCGAGGACACGCGGGGGGACCTGCAGGCACTTTTCACGTCTGGGGTCTGCTCTGCCCATCTCTTGAGATTCTGCATGTGTGTGATCTGAGCTGCAGCAGGAACGTGCTGCACGCGCCCCCAGGACCCTCCCTGAGACCCACCCTTTCTGGCAGGATGGTCCCTCGGCCTTTCATTCCTGTCTTGAGAGCTGTTTTGTGGTGTTTGTCTTTCTGTCCCTGAGGACTCTGCTGGGGTTCCAACAAGGCTGGCTGTTCCCCCGTTCCGTGTGACAGTGTCGTCTAAGGGATGTTGTCACGTGGGTGGCTGCCTCTGAGGAGGCTGGCCAGAAAAACCCGCAGGATCCAGACACAGCCTCCACTGAGTGCCCAGGGACAGTCGGCTGAGCCCAGCCACCCTCCCCGCTTGGTCTGTGTGTCACTGGCAGCGAGACCCACCCTTTGGCTCCAGGCTCCTGGGAGAGCTGAGGCCCCGATGGCTCTAGAGCACCTGTTCCCCAGCTCTGAAAGCCGCGGCATCTGCCACCATGTGCTGTTGTGCCGCCCTGCTGCCCGCCACAGGGCCTCTGGAGTCCAGCAGAGGGGCGCTGTGCAGAGAGGCGCACTTGCCCTCTGTGCTGGTGGGCTGTGGGGCGCTGCCCTCCCTGCACTTCCACCCTTGCTGGGAGCTCCGCAGGTGCCCATCTGCCGCCACGTCCCCTCAGGCTGGCGGTCCCTGCTTCTTGCTGCACAGGTGCAGAGCTTCCTGTCTGACCCGGCGGGTCCCAGCCCTGCTTCCTTCTGTGCATGTGCCTTGCTGGGGGTGGAACGCGGATCTCGAGTGCTCAGCGGGTGCTGACTGCTCAGCCTGCAGTCCCCTGGTGGGGTTCCTTGGTGCCCGTGTGTGCCCCTGGGTGTGCCAGGTTTCCAAGCACTTGCCCACCTTCTGGCTCATCCTGCACCTTCCCTGTCCCGGCCCTCGCATTGGCCACCTCTCCAAGGAGTCCGGGCTCCTCTGATGGAGGAAGAAGTTTAGGGACAGGACATGGGTGCCAGGTGACTCGTTGCTACCCAGGGCTCCTCTCCAGGCTCCCTACATAGAGCCAGCAGGGCGTGTGGACGTCCTGGCTTTGGTGGCTCGAATTGCCACCTGCTGACCCTGCAGTGGGGAGGGCAGGGTGTGCAGCAGGAAGGGCGCTGCTTGCTTTGGTCTTCAGGGCTGACGTGTGGACCACCCTCCTTGTGGTGCTGGTGGCAGCAGCACCTGTAGTTCCTGGTGGGCCCGGGATGGCCAGGGGACAGGAAGCACTCCAGGGCGTGGATAGGCCAAGTGTGACCCCATTGGAGTGGGGAGATGTCCGTATACACTCAGCATGCATGTGTGTCTCACACGTGCTCTGTGTCTACTCTGAAGGTCCCCAAGTACATGGTGACCCCTCAGTTCCAACCATTCAGGTCCACAGCCGGCCCTTTTCCTTGTTCTGACTCTCTTGCCGGCGGCGAGAAGTCAGTCCCCTTCACAGTGGCGGTGATTGTGGTATGGGAGGTGGGGGAGGATGCGCACAGCCCCAGCAGCCCCAGGGCAGTGTGTGGCACCCAGGGGGTCGGTTCTGAGGGCTGTGTCACTGCTGCTGGGCCCCTGGACCCCAGTTGGGGCTCCCGCAACTGATTTTTGCCTGGCGAGTGAGGATCTGTTAGGCCAGCACAGAACCCAGCAGGACTGAGGCCCAGCTAGCCGGTCTTGTCTCCACCCCAACCTGGAAACTCTCAGGACCCTTCCCACATGCTGAGGCTGCCTCCCAGGTAGCCCTGGGAGGCTGTCCTGGTCATGACACAGCCTGCCCGTGCCTGACTCTGAGCTTGAGCATGCGGCCTGCAGCCTGGGTGTCCCCCTGCCGGAGGCTCCAAGGCTCTGTTGGCACTCGGGTGACTGGATGGGTCTTTGGCTGGTGGTGCCACTAGCAGGAGACCCTCACGAGGGACAGTTCCACAGGAGTGGCAGTGTGCTCACGAGAGGCCCATTCTGGGGGACAGGTGTTTGCCTCCTAGCTTTCTGTTGGTTCTTTGCTGCTCCCTATTTTCCTTCTTAGCATTTGAGGTCCCCTGGCATCTCCTGTGCGTGGGACTGTCCAGGGCTCCACCACCCCCGTTGTGCCACACGAGCAGGCAGGGCAAGGCTCCCTGCGTGCCCACCCCATGTTCAGCTCTTCTGGCCCCGAGGTTTCCTAATGAGAAGGCTGTGGGTTCCCCAGGTGCAGAGTCCTGCTGAGGGCACGGAAGGGTGCTGTCCGGAATGACCACTCCCTGCTGGCTCCTGTCCCAGCCTTTGCACAAGGGAAGCCCATGCCTTCCCTGCGCTCCCTGGGCCCGCTGTGGCCGTGCCATTCACTTAATACCACTGGGTTCTGTCCCCACAGGAGGACTCCCTGAGGACTTTCTGAACTCGTTGGAGAAGACTGAGGATGATAAGTTGAAAGTCACCCTCAAGTACCCCCACTACTTCCCACTCCTGAAGAAGTGCCACGTGCCCGAGACCAGGAGGAAGGTGGAGGAGGCCTTCAACTGCCGCTGCAAGGAGGTGAGTGGCCTCCCTCGGCCTCCGCGGCTGGCCCAGGTGCCGTCCACTCGGGTGAGCCGCCTCCATGGCTTTGTCCCTGGGTCCGTCTGACTCTGCCTGCGTGGCTTTAGTGACCCACAGAGGCCTCCCTGTGGGGCTCGGTCTGCCCCTAAGAGGTGTCTGTCAGGTTCAGCTCTTCCCTGGGCACAGTGGCCCTGGATACCCTTTCCCAAGCTCTCGTCCAGGGCTGCCCCAGGCATGGCTCTCCAGCTGTCCCTCACTTGCTACAGCCTGGGGTCCCTCTCATGTGGTGTAGCTGTTGCAGACCTGCTGGGTACAGCCTGTGTGCTGTGGCCAGGTGTTCAGGTTGTGCACTCCCCATACACAGTCCTGGGTTTACACACCCCTTGGATGGCCAGGTGGCCTCTGGGTGCATGTCCTCATTTAGCATCTCTTGCAGAGGGCAATGGGGCCAGGTCTGATTCTGGAAAGAGCTCAAGGGCACAGGCACCTGAGGCGGGCAGCCTAGTGTTGAGCAGCCCGGACTGTCAGACACAGGACGGCGAGGGCTCAGGGGAGCACCCCTGGCTCACGGGCTGTCGTGTGGTTGCAGGAGAACTGTGCCATCCTCAAGGAACTGGTGGCCCTGCGGGCACAGAAGTCCAGCCTGCTTGGGTTTCGCACACACGCCGACTACGTCCTGGAGATGAACATGGCCAAGACCAGCCAGGCCGTGGCCACCTTCCTAGGTAACCTGTCCCCACCTGCACTGGTCCTGGGCTCCCCCTGAGAAGACTACGGAGTGGCCCAGGTGTGAGTCAATCCTGCGGCTGTTCTCTGGCCTGGGCTGCTGCCCACACGCTGGGTCTTGCTCTGTCCACGCACCGTGACCCTCACCTGTCAGCCTCCGTCAGCCTGCAGGGGCTCAGTGGGCATCATGGTCGATTGTCCAGGCTCTGAAGTGAGGCCTCTGCCTGGCGCCTCCTGGGGCCTGGGGCGGGGAGCCCTGCCTTGGCATCCTCCTGTGGAGTAGAGGATGGTGGACACCTGCCTGCGCGAGCTGGGGGCGTGGCATGGTGCCAGCCTGGCATCGCCGGTATCCTCGCTCTTGAGCTTGCGTCCTTGTCTGGTGGGGCTGGCAGGGCCGGGCCAGTGTGCTGGACCCAGCATGACGGAACCTGCCTCCCCAGACGAGCTGGCCCAGAAGCTGAAGCCCCTTGGGGAGCAGGAGCGCGCCGTCATCCTGGAGCTGAAGAAGGCCGAGTGCGCAAGGCGGGGCCTGGCGTTCGACGGGCGCATCCACGCCTGGGACATGCGCTACTACATGAACCAGGTGGAGGAGACGCGCTTCCGCGTGGACCAGAACCTGCTCAAGGAGTACTTCCCCATGCAGGTCGTCACCCGGGGGCTGCTGGGCATCTACCAGGAGCTCCTGGGGCTCACCTTCCACCTGGAGGAGGGCGCCACCGTGTGGCACGAGGATGTGCGGCTGTACTCGGTGCGGGACGCAGCCTCCGGGGAGGTGATTGGCAAGTTCTACCTGGACCTCTACCCCAGGTGGGCATGGCCGGGCCTGGGGAGGGAGGAGCCTTCTGGGGAGGAGCACTAGGGCCTGCCTGGTGACACCTGGTTGTCACCATCGTTTCACTCTGCTCCCAACACGGCTGCTGGTGCCTGGGCTACTCTGCACATAGGGAGGGCCCTGTGGCCTGGCCTCGGGTTTCACGCTGGGAGGCCCTGCTCAGGGAGTGGGGCTGCGGGGTCCTGAGGGGTCCTGAGGGGTCCTGAGGTCTGTGATCTGACGGGCTGCAGGAGCTGGAGTTGGGTGGCAGAATGGGACAGCCTGGCATCTGGTTCCCCGGGCCTTACCCTGCCTCCTTGTCCAGGGAAGGAAAGTACGGGCACGCGGCCTGCTTTGGCCTGCAGCCAGGCTGCCTGCGGCAGGACGGGAGCCGCCAGATCGCCATTGCGGCCATGGTGGCCAACTTCACCAAGCCCACCCCAGACGCCCCGTCCCTGCTGCAGCACGAGGAGGTGGAGACCTACTTCCACGAGTTTGGGCACGTGATGCACCAGCTCTGCTCACAGGTGGGCTTGGGCTTGGGGCTCTGCCGCCCGTGGGTTCTGCACCAGACATCACTTAGGAGATGGCGACCCCACCTTGACTGTGGCCCAGGGCTGCCGTCATAAGGTGCCGCAAAGCTGATGGCTCAGTCGTGGGTGTGATTTCCTGGCGGTCCCGAGACAGCCCCACCGTCGCATGGGGTGGCTGCCTCCTCTGGGGGCCTTGGCTGGCGAGGGCGTCTTCTCCCTGTGCCTTGAAACCGCCCCCTTGCCGGCCAGTCCTGAACTCTCACAAGTCGGGATGGACGAGGCCCACCTGCTGCCGTCTTGGAGGTCCCCGGCACATCACATTCTTTGGTTTGAGGGCTTAGCACCTGCACGGTGGTGGCTCTTAGGAGGACACAGTCCAGCTCCAAGCCTCACGGAGCTGCCGACATGCTGGGAGAGGTGCAGAGGCTGCCTGCTGCTGCTCCTGCCAGGGACCCCAGGAAAGCCAGAGGACCCAGTGGGGCCTTGGAAGTGGGCTCAGAGCTCCACCCCGGACGGAAACGCTGCGCCCAGGGGACCAAGGTGTGGCAGGCTGCAGCCTGTGGCAGCCTGAAGCCTGCCCCTGGACGAGCTTTGCTGCCTCTCGCTGTCCCACTGCGCTTCTCCCCCCACCAGGAACATCCTGAGAAGGCAGGCAGGAACCCTGGGAACCGGGTGCGTGTCGACTTTAACACATCCAAGTTGTCCAGCCTCCTGTGCCCCAAAAAGAAGCCCATCCCGTAGTAGTCACCCCAGCCCTGTGTGCTCAGGACTGAGATGAGCCAGGGGCATGTCCTACGGAGCCACACCCCAACCCCTTCTGTCTTGAGACAGGGCCTTGCTGAGTTGCTGAGGCTGCCCTTGAACTTGCCATCCTGCCCCGGCCTTGCAGGTCGCTGGGACTACAGCTGTGTGCCACCGCGCTGGCATCTCCTCAGCCCTTTGTACCCACGCATCCACTTCCTGTCTCGACACTGCCCTGTTTGACGTTTCCTGTCAGTGGAGTGGCGGTGACGTTGTGTCTGGTTCCCAGTGAGCACAGTCCACACTGCCGCATTGTCCCCTCGCTCCTGCTCGTGGCTGAGTTCCAACTGTGCAGTTCGCTCCTTGGTGGCCTGAGGAGCACGTGTCTTTAACCTGGACGAGGCTCACTCCGTAGTCTTTATCCAGCTGGGCTTTTGTCACTCTGTGACCTGCCTTGCCCTCTCTAGGGGTCAGCTCTGCGGACAGGACAGAGGAGCACAGGTGGCTGCCATCTTCAGTAGCCCAGGAGCGTCTCTGTCCCTGTCATCTTCAGGCTTCACAGGCTGTGGGGAGGGCTGTGCCCAGCACATCGCCTGCAGACCCACCTGTGCTCAGGAGGGCGGCCTGCACGCCTATGCCCAGGTGTGGCCAGGTCGGGTGTCTGGAGCAGGGCGTGGAGCTGAGGCCTCCTGTGCCCCACAGGCTGAGTTCGCCATGTTCAGCGGGACCCACGTGGAGCGGGACTTCGTGGAGGCCCCATCCCAGATGCTGGAGAACTGGGTGTGGGAGAAGGAGCCCCTGCTGCGCATGTCCCAGCACTACCGCACGGGCAGCGCCGTGCCCCAGGAGCTGCTGGACAAGCTCATCAAGTCCCGGCAGGCCAACACAGGTGCGCGCCTGGGGACAGGGGCTCTGCCATTGGCCTGTGGCCCCAATATGTCCTGCCAGGGCCTGGACCTCTGAGGCCACCCACGTCAGCTTCCTCTCCGCCTCCTCCCGCTAGGCCTCTTCAACCTGCGCCAGATCGTCCTCGCCAAGGTGGACCAGGCCCTGCACACGCAGACAGACGCAGACCCCGCCGAGGAGTATGCCCGGCTCTGCCAGGAGATCTTGGGGGTCCCGGCCACACCAGGTAGCCGCTTGCCAGCCCAGCCTCTCCTGGACAGGGGCCACGGCCGGGGGAGAGGCGGCCCTGTGAGGGTGCCCCCAGCTGCTGTGTCTGGCTCAATCCCGCCAGCCCCCCCCCCCCCCCCCACTGCCGGGTGACCCTACTGCGTAGAGCTCTCGCCCTCCAGTTCCCCGGCCCCTCCTTGACTCCCAGCCAGACGTCACTCAGTGTCCTGCCAACACCTACTGCTGGAGGGCTTCCCTGACCAGGGTTTCCATAGTGGCCGCCCGAAGGGACACAGTGATGTCAGGACATGCAGGGTCATGGCTGGGGAGGCGGCTCCCCTGGGCGGCTCAGGACACCCCACCCTGTGGCATGGTCTGGCCCCACACTTCTGTGGTGTGGGGGGAGCGGTGGGTGCCCCTCCTGCCCTCTCTGCCGCACCATGGAGGCCACTCGCCTTCTACCTGGTGGGTGGGAGTCGCCGTGGGGGGCAAACCACCGCCGACTAGGGGCGGTGTCCGGGAGGCTGACTCTCAGGCCCAGGTTCTCTTGGGCCTTTGCTTCAGAGAAACAGACGAGAGAACCTAGGGTCTTCCTGATCCTGAAGCATGGCAGACTGCAGAGTCTAAGACAGAAAACGAGGGCACAGCGGTGGTGTGCATCCTTGGGCTGTGTGCACACGCTCGTGCACACAAGGACGATGCTGCTTCAACCTGCAGCGTTGGTTGTTGTCATTTTTGCTGTTAAATGACAACAACCAACGCTGCAGGTTGAAGCAGCATCGTCCTTGTGTGCACGAGCGTGTGCACACAGCCCAAGGATGCACACCACCGCTGTGCCCTCGTTTTCTGTCTTAGACTCTGCAGTCTGCCATGCTTCAGGATCAGGAAGACCCTATTCTCTCGTCTGTTTCTCTGAAGCAAAGGACCCAGAGCACATGCTAGGCAGGTCGCCTCCCGGACACCGCCCCTAGTCGGCGGTGGTTTGCCCCCTACGGCGACTCCCACCCACCAGGTAGAAGGCGAGTCGCAGGCCTCCATGGTGCGGCAGAGAGGGCAGGAGGGCCCCACCGCTCCCCCCACCCACAGCAGTGTGGGCCCAGCCCAGCCCTTATTTTTGTTTTGAGCCAGGGCCTGGCTGTTGCCCACTGGCCTGGAACCCACGTCCTTCCTGCCATGGTTTCCTGGGTTACTGGGATGATGGGTGTGGCCAACCAGGGGGTGTGCCTGGAGCCGGCAGCCCAAGCACCTTATTGGCCACCTCATTGCGGTGCCCATGGACACCCAAGCATGCCCACCCTGCCTGCAGAGCGGCACGTTCCCTCTGGCCATGTGTCCACCTCCTGCCTGGCCAGGCTCTGGGACAGCTGCTGGCGCCTCCTCCCTGGGAGCCCAGGAGGCTGCACCTGAGCCTCGCTGTTCTGTGCAGGGACCAACATGCCTGCTACCTTTGGCCACCTGGCGGGGGGCTACGACGCCCAGTACTACGGCTACCTGTGGAGTGAGGTGTACTCCATGGATATGTTCCACACGCGCTTCAAGCAGGAGGGCGTCCTGAACCGCAAGGTGAGGGCAGCGAGCACGGGTCGGGGGTCTCCAAGGAAGGGTCTCGGCCTGCATATGCCCGGAGTTCGTGATGGTCCCTGGTCCAGGACCAGGAACGGCACGCCCAGGGCCTCAGGCCCACTGCTAGGTGGCAGAGGGGCAGGTGGAGGCCAGGCCTCTGGGGCGTGGTGCTGAGTCCTTGGCCCTGTGTTCCCGACAGGGCCCCTGCTGAACCCCAGCAGCCTGCCCAGCCTTGCTCAGCCTTGGCCCAGGCCCAGCCCCCCGCTGAGCCTCCACCAGGGACTTCCCACCAGGCGTCCGCACTGACGGGGGGCCTGGGCATGGGGTCGCATGCGTGCTCCCGGCCACCCGCTACCTCCCGCCCTCTGCGCCCAGCCCAGCTTGCTCTGCCCTGGCAGGTTGGCATGGACTACAGAAGCACCATCCTGAGGCCCGGTGGCTCCGAGGACGCCAGTGCCATGCTGAAGCTCTTCCTGGGCCGCGACCCCAGGCAGGACGCCTTCCTCCTGAGCAAGGGACTGCAGGTGGAGGGCAGTGAGCCACCCTCCTGCTGACACTGTCCTCGGGATCCACGTCCAGCCCACGTTCCTGCCGCCCTGTGCCTTAGCCCCAGTCTGGGGTGGGCGGCCACCAGCACGGTGCTTTTTGAGGGTGGGCACGCAGGGGGCAGTTTCTCCCTTGTCCTTGTCACGTCCAGGTCTCGGATGTCCTGTTGTGGCCCCTTCTGGGCTGGAGCTGGTGTGTGAGCTGGCACTCGAGTGCCCTCCCCAGCGAGGGCCTCGTCCTGTTGCACTAGGGTGTCCCTCCTAGGGCCGCCTTCGGTCTACGAGGTGGTTCTGAGATGCAGCCATTAAACATGTCAAACAAAAGGGGCTCCCGGCCGTTCTTTGCTCTCCCTCCCGTCGTGGAGTAGCTGCAGCTGGCCATTACGCTTGGTCACACGAGATGTCTCTGTGACCCCTAACGTCCCACTCAGTCCTCGGGATCTGGCCAACCTGTGGCTCCAGGCAGAGGTGTGCTTGTGCTCCGGGCTCTGGCATGCCTGGGTCCTTGGGGACAAGCTCACACTGGGCACCTGGGAAGGGCCCTCAGCTCTGTCTAGCCAAACCAAGGTCCTGGGGTCACCCGCTAAGATCTCTCCACTCCTGCAGGTATCCCCCTCTCCCTTCCACATTCAGCCCTGGCCTCACCTGAGCCCAGGACCTCATGGCCTGGTGGAGATGGGACCTCCTGGGACATGCAGCCTGCATGGTCAGCGGCTCCAGCCTCGTGCCCACAGATAATGCTTTCTCCCAAGCACCCACCAGGAGACTTTGCTGTGGCCTTGTGACCAGACCTGTGCAGGGCTGGTGGACTCACTCGCTCTGGTTCAGCGTGGCTGCGGGAAGCAGCTGTGGTCTTCCTTTCCAAGGCCCCTGGGTGTGGGCCAGACGTCTAGCCCAGTCCTCACTTCCTTGGGGAGGGTTTCTGGGGCTGTTCCCCGCTCTGTTCTCACCAAGCCTGGGGCACTGCCACGCACCTGGTACATGCCAGGGGTCCTGGGAGGCAGGGACTGCAAAACTGGCCTGGTCCAGCTCGGATCAGGACCTCTCCAGGTTGCTCCCAAGAGGGCTTCGGGAGGCACCTGGGTGGGAGCGTGGCAGATGGCCTCTCCTGGACAGTCCAAAAGAAATACCATGTGAGTCACATGCCACTTAAAAGTCTCTGGTAGGCAGCCAGGCACGGCGGCACACACCTGCAGTCAGCAACCACGAGCTGAGGCAGGAGGATGGCGGGTTCAAGGCCAGCCTTAGAGAGACCTGTCTCAACAGAGAGCCTCTGGGCTCCATCCCCAGTGGGGAAAAAAAAACACCTAGTGGCCACAGTAAAAAGAAACTAATAATTCACCCACCCACCAACCCTTGAAGGCCAGGAGCACAGTGACCGTTTTGGCCAGGACAGTGGAAACTGCCATGGTGAACACCAGTCCCCATGTGGTTTCCCGCAGATGGCAGGTCGAGCAGGGAGCCAAGGGAACCGTGAGGGAGGTGGGTGGTGCGGCCGAGAGCCCCGGGATGGGCTGGGCTGGGGGGTCTGTGCTTCACAAAGACCCCAAGGACACAGCTGTGAGCCCAGGAGCAGAGAGCCGCAGGCCAGCGCCACGCCCAGGGGTGTCTCGCGGGCACCTGTGCCAGGTGGGGGACCAATGCTCGTGACTCAGCGCCTGCCCACTCTGTGACCTCTACGTGGCCACTTGCTGTGGACGACAGTGACCTTTGCTCTGGCTTTTCCTTGTCCATCGAAGGATAGCTGGTTACTGTTTCTCATTCTGAAGTGACCTTGAAGTCGCCGCGCTCTCAGGGCACAGATGCTGCTGCCCGGGGACACAGTGGTAATGTGCCAGGGCGCACGGAGTCATGGCTCATCCTGGGGTGGTCAGCAGAGTGACGGATACTCCAGGAGGTCGGTGAGAGGCCACTGGAGACCGCCACAGCTGGCCCATCTAGGATCGGCCATTCCGCCTGGCCGACAGCACAGCCAGCACGGCACCACTGTGCCGGGTGGGGCTGGTGAGGGTACAGGCCTGTCGGGGAGGGATGTGGCAGAATGGGATGAGTGGAGTGTGCCTGTCACAGCCCAGTGTGGCGGGACGCGTCGTCCCACAGGGCAGCCGGCCGGCGTGGGCACAGAACATGATGGGCCGCTAGCCGTCCCTGCCTCTTGCTCTGAGCTCTGGTGGCACTGCAGGCCTCACCCTTGCCTCCCGCCCACCCATGTGCAGTGCTAGAGGCCACCAGAGCGTGCAGCCTGGCCCTGGGACGCCCTTTGACCCTGGCCACTCGTGCTTCTGGACGGCAGGAGGGGCCTTTGTCCCGCCAATGCCGCTCCTGCTTCCAGCGCCCTCCGTCCCCCCGCTGGTCCCTGCCTCGTGCCCATGTCAAGCAAGCACAAGTGGGAAGGTGCTGTGGACAGCGGTGCTGGAGGCCTGGCCCCAGGGGGGGACACCGAGGCACTGGCAGATCCCCAGGTGACTGGGGCGCTGTCCTGGGAAGGGAGCTCAGGGGTCTCGGAGCCCCAGGTGGTTCTGTGAGAGCCAGTGGATTTAAGAAGGGCAAGCCTGGTGGGCAAGCACCCAGGCTCAGTCCTCATGAGGGTGGCCTCTGAAAGCTCAGCCCCGGGGGTTCGATCCTCAGCACCACATAAAACTAAACGAATAAACAAAATAAGGGCATTGTGTCTAACCAAAAAATAAAGATTTTTTAAAAAAAAGAAAAAAAGAAAAAGCTTCCTATAGAAATCATTTTCGCAAAAAATGTATTTTGAAAATAATTTTGTAGCATATTTCTAGTCCCTTTTTTCAAATGAACCAATGATACTTTCTTTGGTCTCCAACGTAGCATTTCAGAAAAAAAAAGACAAAACAGCTGTTACCATCAGTATTTCCAGAACTAACCGGACTGTCTTAAGAGGCGACTTCTGGAAGGAGGTAGGAGCCATGACCTCTCAGAGGCATATGCCATATATCATTTGGTTTACTTGACAATGTCAGCATTTTAAAATGACATCACCATGATCATTTGACTGCACAGACAGGTAACGTGCCACGGGTCATTTCTACCACACAAAGTAGAAGGGCTTTTCTGTGGTCTGTCTTTGAAAGTTAAAACTGTAGCAAGTTGAATGTAGGCACAAGTGCACAGGTTAACATGCGTCTGTTGGGGATCCGGGTTCACACTCTCATGAGCTTCCTTCAGCCGCCCCCGCCCCCGCCCCGCCTTCTTGCAGCCAGGGTTGGTGCTGACGCTGTCGGGGCCACACCAAGCAACTCATTTTCCTCCCCATGAAGCCCCACGGGTGGCTGCGATTCATGCCGCAGAGCGCGTGTGCTGTGGCCTGGCTCTTAGTCAAGCTTCCACGGTGTCTAGCGTCCTCGGGGCAGGGGTGAGTGCTGCTTCGTTTTGTTTTTTTGTTTCTTTCGGGCTAGGCTTTTCCCAGCAGCATGGCCATTGCAGGCAGTGGACAGCAGACCCCTGCAGTGAGCTAGCTCCATCACACAGTAGGACCTTTCCTGGAGGGGCCACTTGTCATTACCTGAGTCATTTGTACTGAAGGGTGACGGCCATTATTTATGTGGATGAGGAATGAAGACATAGGATGGTGTTTTTAGGTTTGATTTTGATGTCTTTTTTCTCTCTTTTTTGCTTTGCCCTTCTTGAGGAAATGTCTAAAAAATAATTTAAAAATGCTCAGCGTACTAGAGTTAGCCCACAGAGCCTCTGTATTTATTGATACTCCCAACGGCTCACGCTCCTGCAGGAGCAATATAGCAAACACTGGAGGTGCTTGAGTGGTCCATTTAGCCCACTCCCCTCAAAAGCCATCAGCTCCTTCTCATGATTTTGTTGCTCAGTTGGTTATTAAGGGCAGAACGTGAGTTTTACAGCTGGTTGGATCAGAACCTAAGATTATAATCAACCCATGTTCTGCTCAACAGAAGGATTGGATTTTCCAAACTTCTAATACTTGGAAAATAGCTTTTGCTAATTTTCCTGGTCAGATAGAAAGTCAATATCCTCGTGATAAAATGACTCAATTTGCCTTAGTAACTGCATTTATTTTTCCAAAATCCTGTCTGCACAACCAATAGGTGGCGCACTAACCGTGCTCACTGATGGCTGGACTCGGGGAGAGCAGGTTTTACAGTCCCGCTCACACAGAGGTGATACAGACTGTACACTTCTGCTCTGCGAGCAGAACTAAAGCTCCCATTTGTGCTTTAAGTCATTTTGCAATGAGCTAATTAATATTTATTAATTAGTTACAAAAAATATTGAAACTTCAATTATTTGGTATACACCATCACAAGAGTTATTCAATTTGTTTCATACCTTGCAAAAGATGCCACAAATGTGCCAACAGCCATGTTTTATAGGCCACATACGGGCCCACACTAATCTTCCAGGGCTTCTAACATCAGGTAATGATAAGATTGATAAATTGGTTGTTGTTTGTCAGCAAATGTCTTTGTATGACTGTGCACAAGCTTTGCATTTCTTACATCATCAAAATGCTTCCAGTTTACATAAAAAATTAATATTACTAGACACCTAGCTCGTCAACTTGTACGTCACTGCCCCCCCAGTGTGTTAGACGCTTTCCACCTTTACCATCTGGGGTAAATCCCCATGGATTAAAGCCAAATCAATCATGGCAGATGGACGTAACTCACATTCCTCAGTTTGGTAAACAATGTTAATGTACATGTGATTGTAGATACTTACTCTAGATCTACCTTTGCCACCGCCCATGCAAAAGAAATGCTCAACATGTCATTTCCCACTGCGTAGCTGCCTTTCCAGTCTTAGGGTGTCCTTGACAGATTAAAACTGGTAACGCATCGGCTTATGCAGGCTCTTCTTTTCAACAATTTTGCAGAGAGTTTTCTGTTGACCATAAACAGGGATTCCTCACAACCCCCAAGGTCAAGCCACTGCGGAACGAGCTCATTTATCCATTAAGCTACAATCACAAAAACTAAAAAGAGGGAGATAGGACTAGGACTCCCCAAAACAGCTTCAATCATGCTCTGTTCATTCTGAACTTTCTAAACTGACTCAGAGTGTCACACTGCAGCTGAGCGACACGTGTCTTCCACAGCAGCAGGCCCTTTAGGCCGGGTTTGGTGGAAGGACTTACCGACTGGCCAGTGGAAAGGACCAGGTCCAGTGGTCATGTGGGGCAGAGGTGCTGCGTGTATTTTCCCAGAAGGTGCTTCTTGTCCTATTTGGGAACCTGAATGCACCATCAGGCCTGGAGGACTTAGGACCAAGATTCAAACCGCTGAAGATGGCCCCGAGAAACTGAATGAGGACGCTCCCGACACGGAAGGACCGAGGAGACTGACTCCACGGCAGGGGAGAGTGAGTCCCCGGTGACGATGCTCCCTGCAGTGACAGCTCCATTGAGCTGTGGTAAAGGGGAGTCGGGGGACCACTGGACCTGGTTCCAGCCCACCCTGAGTGCACCCAGCGGTGTGGACTGGAGCATGCGCCAGGATTTACTTATGACTCAGGTACAATGGGAGGGATTGCAGACACCCACGTGACTCTGTCCGTGAGACGGGATTTAACTCTTCTGCCTGTAGTGCTCAACTACCCTTGGCTGGTCCCACGATAGACATGCTGGCTGTCTGAAGGTGTCTTTTGAGGAAAAGACAGGAGTTGGGGACCTGGACCAGCTAATGGCACTGCCCCCAGGGCCTTAAAGCCTTAGATCAGATCAGTTATTAAAACGGGACTTTCTCACCACAACCAGCCACCTCAGCAGAACGCCCACGAGTACCACTGTCCCAACTGTTCTGCAGTAGAAGTCGGCACCTGTCCTAAGTGGGCAAATTGTATAAGTACTTGTCCATTACGACATAAGGTGTCTAGAACAGTGGGTCCACCTTGGACTGGACTCCTAAAATTGACAAAAGGCTGTTGTGCAAGGGCACTGCCACGACTCCTGGAGGATTTGTTAGCACCATCCTGACCGTCAGCGGAGGTGGCATTCAGAAAGGTGTCTGGGGCTTACATCTTGCTGACCGACCTTTACCAGAGTCCGTAGGCAGAAACTGCAAGGAAGGTCCTTGCTCTGGCCCACGGGCCTGTGTTCAGCCTCCTTAGGTTTTAATCACTGGGCGTGGGAAGTTGGAAGGAGAGGTGACAGATACCTTGTGACACGTGATAAAGGTAATCTGACTGACTCTATCACCAGGTGTACAAGGGAAGGAACGCTGACGCTCCTCAGCCCTCTCTTGTGGCCAGCTATAATTTCAGGGCCGTGGTGCGCTGATGCTGGTTCTCAAGTCTTAAACACACACACGCCCAGCGAGCAAGACCAACGTGCTCCTGGACCCGTGATAGTGGGAGCTGATGCCTTGGTTTCCTTTATGGCTTCCATGGTCACAGCTCCGGTGGCCTTATCTCAAAACATTCAAATTGCAGATTTTCTTAATGCTTTGGCTCAGAATTCTTCCAAGGCTCTTCATAGTCAAATAAATATTGATGAAAGGACTGAGACCAAGCCAGATGCCTTAGAGGCTACGGTCATAAATACTGGTAATGAGCTTTCAGCTTTGAAATTCAAGGAAACACTTCAATGTCACACGGACGATAAGTCTGTGGGTGTTACTGCTGCCGAATACACGGCTTCCCAACAGGGTTGGGAGAAGGTTAACAACCATTTGTTGGGTATTTGGCAAAATAATAATAACAGCTTGGGATATTTTGGAGTTACGTCATCATATTCAAGAAATACAAAAATGTAAAGTTGATTTTTCGGCTCCTACTTCCTTAGTTGATCAGATATTAAAAGAATTAAACAGCTTTAACCCTGAAACATTCCAAAACACTCTGCCTGGTCTATCCTTGTCTTGTTCTCTTTGCTGCTAATTCTCTTGTATTGTAATTGTAGGACGAGATCCTTCAGAACACAGATTCAGGGACTTGAAACAGTGACCCATCACCTGCTTTTTCAAAGAAAGAAGGGGGAACATGTGGGAGCCACTCTGAACAATCTGCCCCTTCCATCCTGGAGCGGAGAGGCTCTGGCCACCACTGCATCTCCTGGTGACCTGGACATTGCCCTGCCCTGGAAGTTTGAGGATGCGTCTTCAGACATAGGCATGTCACCCCGTGGCCCTTTGGACGAATTACACTCACCTGCCCCTTGTAACCTTGCCCCTTCTGGCCTTTTGTGGTTGGAACTTTCTAAGAATAAGGTCCCCCAATAAAAGCCCACTTATGAACGTGCCCGCTCTCGCCAGCCTCTCCTGACTTTCTCCTGCTCTCCCGAGGGGGGAGCCGGAGCCCCAGGGCAGAGAAGACAGGGACACGGCTGCTGGAATGCAGAGGTGGGGGGCTGCAGGGCCTGCTGCTGCGGCCCAGGGAGCCTGCCATTAAGGGCACCCCGACTCACAGCTTCTTGTTGCATTTAAGCGAAGATCACTGACGTGAACCCCAATACTTCAGGGGTAGTGTTGAAGGACACTCACGTCTCTGGCTCTGTGGCCAGGGGAGCCCCCAGCCAGGGTGAGCATGGCTGAATTTCCAGACGTTTCTTCTCTCTTTCTGCCTCATAGGTGACCCTTCCTGCTCCCTAGATCCACCGTGGCTCACGGAGGCCAGTACCGACTGGCAATCAGCCTCAGTCCTGAGCCTTACAGCCAGGTGATGGAGCAAGGAGCAGCATCGGGTCCTTCATTGGTCCTTCACTGGCCTCCTCCTCGTAACCCGCCCCCCATTCCTTCCTTCTGGGCTCAGACCTCAGGTCAGAGACCACTTTCGGCCACTTTGTTCCCACGTGCAGCACTGGCCTTCGCATTCTTTGGTCTCGTGGAGAAGCGCCTGCAGAGACCCCAGGCTTTTGGCTCATCTGGACCCTGGGGGTCCTGCAGGATTGGGATTGCAGGTGGAGACACTGTCTCCGTTAATTAGAATAGAACCACCCTTCCTCTGTCCTGGTTCAGGAATCCAAATCATCTATTTCTCTAGTGGAGACGTCACCCAGAGCACTACCAGGCGAGCCTGCACTTCAAACAGAAGCATGATGTGCCACCGTGGTCCTGTGAGTGTGAGGACCCCTCAGGGCCAAGGGAGCATGCGAGACATTTTAAGGGCACAGCTAGCTGGAAAATGTCCTCCCTTAAATTAAAAGAGTTACCAAAACCATCCTCCATTCTGAGGGAGGCCCAGCCAGAGGTCATGGAAGGAAAGGCAGAAGCTACTGACCCCCTAGAGTCTCTGGGATCAGGGAGCTGTCCCCTAGCCAAAGAGACAGTGTTCTCCCCACAGGCGCCCATTTCTCTCTCTCTCTCTCTTTTTTATTATTTTTTTGTTTGGAGGGGAGCTTGCTCCTCAATGTTGGGTGATGACCGAACCACAGTTGAGATACAGGAGATGCCGGTGACTTTCTGCACCAACCTGGCCTGATTATCAACCGGGGGGTAAAACTGTCTCTGGAGGAAACACAATCACAGGACCACACCTTGGGAGGCTGATTTCACAAAGAAAAAAGGGCTAAAATGCCGCAGGCGTGAGTTTAGCTCAAGAATGCAGCTTCCCTTAGCTTCTGCCAGGTCTCCCGCTCACCGAGGCTCACAATGGAACTGTGAATCGTGGGGGCCTGCAAGACTTGCCAGGCTCACACAGAATCGATTTGGGACCATAGAGGGGGGAAGGGTCACTTGTACATCCCAGAGGCCTTTTGGACCCAAATGTCTGACCACACTGCTGTCTTAACAAGTTCCTCCCTAAACTAGAGGACGGGTAGGGAAGGGAATGGTCAAGTCTTCTTTACCTGGAGCGTCTTTACCTGGCACCAGGGCCCTCCCATTCTTTCAGGATCTAAATTAATCTGAGCCAAAAAGTGAACTCTGACCATGTAATGGCTGTCATTTTCTAGAACTCTTGCCTTTAAAATTCTATATATTTTTTTCAGGGCCAAGAACCAAACTCTTGCTAGGCAAGGGCTCGCTACGGCTAAATCCCCAACGCCTAGATTCTATATTTTTGTGCCCATGGTTTCATGATGAATCCACATTTGATCCTGTGTGCCTAGATTAATATCTTTTTCTGATCAGTCTTATTTTATCTAACTACAGTTTTTACACTTTGTATTTGTTCAAAGGCTAATTTTCAAGATTTAGCTCTCAAATACATTGGGAAAATGTCCTCTCATAACAAACAGCTGCAAGCTCTCTGTCTCCTGTCTGTTTTGTGTACGTGTGTACTCATGTGTATTGTGTGTTGTGTCTACATGTATCTGTGTCCCTATGTCATGTACATGGTATCAAAATTGGCATATAGATAAATGAGCGCTCATAAATTAAAATTTAAAAGGAAAATGGATCCAGATATCTTTAAGTTCACATGATTGAAAATGTTCAAATTAAATTAGGTAAACAAATGAGAGTAAAGATGTCTTTAAAATTACTAACTCACAAGGGCTGGGGTTGTGGCTCAGGAGTAGAGCACTTACCTAACCCGGGTGAGGCCCTGGGTTCAACCCTCAGCTCCACATAAAAATAAATAAATAAATAAAGGTATTGTATTCATCTAAAACTAAAAAATTTTTTTAAATTGCTAACTTGCAAGTTTTTCTAAGTTGTCAGACAATATTTAATAGAGTGTTGATTTCTATAAAATGTCTAGAATGTAATATCCATTGCTTCTAGGATTTTTTCCAACAAGGAAGTGATGGCCAATACTGTTAACTACATTTATGATATCTTGGTTTTTACAGTTAAAAGTGAATAAGTTAGATTAAACATAAGTCAGATTAATCATAAATTAATCACAAATAAACTTAGAAAGTTAAAGTGCAAACTACTGATTATAAAATCAGGTACTTTTCACTTCTTAAATTCCATAAGGCAATATATTCAAACATTATGTGTGTGTTTTCATAAATTGGTAAATGGAAAAATGTTTAAGATTGCTTTATCTGTGCTTTCACTGAAAACAAGGGTACGAAGAGTTAAGATACTATCAGGTGTGATTTATATGCAGAGAGTTCAAGAGGTTTCATTTGGGCTTCACTTAAAGTACCATAAAAACAAAGTATTTTATCTTATTAAAGTGGAGTCATTTGTCAAATTTCAGAAATTTTGTTAGGATTGTTTCAGAGCGTGGGCTGGGGTTGTGGCTCAGCAGTAGAGCACTCACCTAGCACGGGCGAGGCCCTGGGTTCGATCCTCAGCACCACATAAAAACAAATAAATAAAGGTGTTGTGTCCAACTACGACTAAAAAATAAATTAATATTAAAAAAATTGTTTCAGAGTGTGAATTAAGAAAAGGGTCAACAGCTGGGAAAGAGATACAAGAGGGTTCTAGGTATGGAAATGTATTTTAATATAGAAAGTAGAAGGGAAAATGTTTCTGGATGAGAAAGTCTTTTGTGTGGTTTAGTAAAAAGTTGTGAAATGTCTAAGTTGCAGAAGGATTGTGGAGGGTGAATTTCAAAGAGTTTGTATGACTAAATTAGATGTATATAATTAGCAAAGTCAAAATTATTTAAGGCTTTTTCCTAAGGACAAATAGAAGTACTGACGTAAACCAAAGTTTGATCCTTTGTGAGTTAAATTAACAAAGATTTCTTAAAACATTAATTTGCTCCTATCTATCAAGATAATTTCTTGGGCTGGGATTGTGGTTCAGCAGCAGTGCGCTTGCTTGGCCCGTGTGAGGCACCAGGTTCGATTCTCAGCACCACAAATAAATAAATAAAGGTCTATCAACAACTAAAATAAAGAAATAAAGTTGTTTTTTTTTTTTTTAAAGATAATCTCTTGTGTCTGTTAAATTTTATTCTTTAGAGCAACTGGCCTTAAAGGAATTAGGGTTTTTATAACTCTGGTTAAACAACTGTTATTTTAGTGTATTATATTACATTAAAAATTCTGAATTTTTCTTTAAATGCCCAACTTAGTCAATATAAAAACATCTGTGTAATTGTGTGCTTTACTGGTCTCATTGTACAGTAAATGTGTACATATCTTCCACGTGTACAAGTCTTCATAGTATAAGATTAGAAGAACATTTTCCTAAGCTTATTTTTCTTCAAATCAAGGTTCAGTGTAAAAGTTGGGGTTATAAAAATCATGTTTCTTAGTTCCCAGCTATTATACAATCTCAATTCGTTTTTACTCTTGTTAAATTCTGCTGCCTCTGACCTGTACAGGCAGCTAAACTTAAGGTTGCTCAAGTGAATTTCCAGAAACACCAAATCAAACACAGACATGCTTTACCTTTAAACGAGTTTCAGGACGGCTTCTCCGCTCTTGGCCTCAGGGTCCCCAAATGGGAGATCAGGAGAAAGTCAGAAGAGGCTGGAGAGAGAGAGAGAGAGAGAAAGCACATTTGGAAGTGGGCTTTTATTGGGGGGACCCTTATTGTTAGAAAGTTCCATCCAAAAAAAAAAAAAAAAAGGCCAGAAGGGGCAGGGTTACAGGGGACAGGTGAGTGTAATTCAACCCAAGGGGCATCGCCTACATCTGAAGACCCACCCTCAACTTCCTGGACCGGGACAATATCCAGGTCACTATGAAATGTAGTGACCAGTCAAAGCCTCTCACTTCAGGATGGAAGGCACAAATCATTCAGAGTAGGTCCCCACAAATTTCATTTGATATTTTCCTTATAAACTTCAACTGTTGTCTGTTAGTGTCCTACAAAAGTTCAACTTTCAATATGACAACTTGGGTTAATTTGAGAAAATAGGCCATCATCTGTAGACATACAGGATGTAGGGCTGATTTCCACTCCTAATACCGACCCCAATTAAATAAAAGGGGTGAATGACTGTAAAATCATAGACATCAAATATTTAAACCCCAGTACTCTTACTTTAAGACTCGTGAAACTGGCTTGCTCGATGTTTAAGACCAAAGCCTAGAGACTAAAGATAAGGAAATAAAAGGGCAAGAGAGAGAAAATGGCCAATATGTGCCTCTTGCCCTCTGAATCAGCTTGAACCTGGGCTTTGCAACTCTGGGCCACATGAACCTCCCAACCAGGGGGATCCATGAGACCCTGGAGAACAGAAAGCCAACCAGTGCACATGCTGCAGAGAGGAGGGTCATTGGAGAAGGGAGACATCCCTGATGCTTCCAAGGAGAGCCACGTGGTCAAGGAAAGCCTGAGCAAACATGGAAGACGGCACAAAATGAGCTGAGAGGCTGCTCACAAGTTCCCAAGAGTGGTCCCCTGAGGGAACTCAGTTGTGACTCTTACAATAGATAGGAACAAGATCAATTTGACCAGCTTGGTCGTGAACACCTAGCAAAAACAGTTATAACCAAAGTACACCCACACCTGGGCATTTAAAAGAAAAGACAATAGTTTTATTTTAATAGAACGTAAGACATACACTTGTGTCAGCTCCACAGCCCTGGTGTCCCCAAATTCTGAGGCATTTTTCCTTTGTGAGGTCCATGTTCATCCCTTTCTACCTAAAATCGGACCAGCCTCTGGACCTTGGCTGACCTTACCCCTCCCATTTTTGTTTTCCCTAACATCCAAGGCTTGCCTATCTTGAGATAACCTCACACACCAGACACAAGAAAGCCCCTCAGCCTGTGCCCCTGCTCCTAGGGCCAGACATACCCACCAGGACTGGCACAGCAGTGGGGGGGGATTAGGAGTCTCTCTTCACAGTGCAGGTGATCGAAGACACCCAAAGGTGGCCAAGTCAGTACTGACTTGACAAAATCAGCTGGACCCCGGGCGTCTGTTGTCCTGCAGAATCATGGGGGTCCAGATCTCCTACTGCTGATCAGGGTGGCCTCTGCCTCTTTTTCAAGGAGGAATGTTGCTTCTGTGTCAATCCGGACTGAAAAGGTCACCCAACCACAGACCCGACGGAACAGCGGAGATGAGAACTAGCTGATTCCTAAAACAGGACTTGCTGGCTTCTCCCTCTTTTAACCCCTCTAATATTCATTTTCTTTGTAATGACATTTCCCCTGGGCTTTTTTTAAAAATATCTTTTAGTTGTCAATGGAACTTTTTTTTAAAAAAAAAATATGTTTTAAGTTGTACATGGACAGAATATCTTTATTTTTTAAAATTTTTTATGTGGTGCTGAGGATGGAACCCGGTGACTCACACTCGCGAGAGGGCCGCTCTGCCCCCGAGCCCCAGCCCAGCCCCCCACTGCTTTCCCAACTTGATACAGAGGCTCTTCTTGGAAGGTGAGCTGCCAGCCCAGACCCCCCCACCAGGGGACCTGCAGAAGCCACCCTCCTCCTTCACTAGCAACGTGGCTCCATGAGATGTCCAAGTTCCTCCTTCTGCACCGCCTCAAGCCACAACTGCCCGTGCTGTATAGGGACCTAAAGTCCCTCCCGTCTCCCTGTCCTTCGCCAGATCTCTGCAGGGGTCTCCTACCCACCCGGTCGCAGCAGGAAGCAGCCAGATACGAGGGATGTGCCCCAGCTCATCATCCCCTTCCAGAGTCTGGAAGAAGGAGATGGACAGCCGGCTGCGGGGACTCCCCCTGTCTACAGTGTTGCCCCACCGCCCTCCTGCTCCACCCTAAATGAGCCTGACACCAAACCCCTCCCCGCCTGGCTCTGCTGAACCCTAGGCAAGCAGACCCCTGTTGGAGCCCACCACCATTTCCACCCACCCTGCTGCTTGATGAAGCTTCGCGGATCCCTCGAGGCCTGTCTCGTTCCATTTCTTTTGAATTCTCTTTCACTGGCTCTCGGTTGTGAATCCCCGTCCGTGACTTTCCGAATCCTAAATCCAACTGCAACGTGGCCTTTCTTCAAGGCTCTCTCTTGATCAGAAGTCGATGACCTTCCACTTTGTGACCCGATTCAGCCGTGAGCTTGCACAGCGGCTCCAGGCCTCCTAAAGGCGCCAGCTGAATGAATCAGGCCACAGAGCCACCCATCTACTTAGGATGTGACTATCTCAGAGCCCTCCAAACTCACCCCAAAATGCGTGGATCAATTTCATCCATCCTACTCCCCAAATAAAAAAAAAAATCACTGCACAGTTCTAGGAGGCGCTAGTCATTGTCACAGATTCCTGCAAGTGCTCCCCCACATCCTCCCGCTGCACCCTAAATGACTCGCGCCCTTGTAACCCTTTGTGTGCCCTCCTCAGATGACGCTCAGAGGCTAGGTCCTGGCCCTCAGAGGCACCGACGTGAATCCAGGGTCAGCACCACACTCAAGAGCCCCTCCACCGCATCGCCCTGAGAGCCCACGTGCCCTTGCACCTGGGGGCAGCTGAGCCCCTCCCTGGTAACTTGCTTTGCAGAGAGTCTGGCGTCAAGCACGCGGGTCCCACCGCCAAGCTGCCCGGTCTTCTGAGGGTGCGTGGGGAAGGCCGATCTGCGTACAGTGCCTCCGACATTCCCTTATTGTGATGTGGAGGTGAATCTCGTTGGCTGACTCTTCTGTGGTAAAACACAGCGTAGGAAATGGCCCGAGGGTGGCACATTAACTGGAACCTTCTGGAGTAAGGATCACTTCGTGATGACCGGTCCGGGGCGGGGAGGGGCCCCGAGCCCTGCCTGGACCGTGCCTCACCACAGGGCCTTGCTCTGGATGAGGACGATATCCGGAATTGTAGGGGATCGTTGCCTCGCGGTTCTTCCTATCACCCGTGGGTGTCCCTGCTCAGTGCGTCCCTGCCCACAGTGTGGCCGCCCCCATCTGTTGTGTGTGTCACTCGAGGTCACGTCCTTCACGGGCGAAGGCTCTTGCTCAAGAAGTTCCTTCCCTTCTCCTGCTCTGTAGGGCTCTCATGAGTCCGTGCCATTTCCCAGAGGACTCTCCTGCCAGGTGCCACCTGGGGTTCAGGGACTCTAAAGACGTTTTACGTGGGTTTCATCTGCATCGGGATTTTCTGACGAAGCTGGATTTTTGAGAAGAAATGGACTCACTGCTTCCGACAGGTGGGGTCTGCACGGCCGAGGCCTCTCAGCTGATGAGCGTCCCCTCCCAGAGGTGGCCGTGACCCCAGGTGGCGGCGGACCCCAGCAGCTCCCCAGCCATTCCCTCTCCCCGGGTTCTTGACTCGTGGATTCTAAATGGAAACCGAGTCAGCCTCTTGATGAACCCATCCCCAGTGAGTGATCCGTGTCATATCATCTGTGTGTGTGACAAGGGCCCTTCTGTGTGTGTAAATTTTAAAGGCCACCTGCCCAAGAAATGCACAATTAAGACGACGGGCCTTGGAGGGGCACTTGGAGTCAGTCATCCCGGGCCACTGGGGAGATCCAGGGCACGTGTGGGCAGGGCAGGGCTCTGTGGCGTCTTTTCAGACATTTCAGTGACGTTGTGGACACCTCGACTCTGCCTCCTGGCGGGTATCCGTGAACCCTTGCCCGTGATGGCTGCCCACGCAGCAGGCGGCCCCTTTAAGGGAAGGAAAGTCTCCTGGCTGGCCAGCGCCGGCCGGGCCAAGTGGTCATCAGCTGCTCTGGTTTCAAGGGGCGCTGTGCTCACGATGACCTGGATGTTGGCTGACCGCCTCAGTGGTAGGAGGGCTCTGCACGCCTCCTGACGGTTCCATGAGGGAGTGGGCAGGATGGCGCCGCGTGTGCGCAGAACGGCGAATGCGATTCCATCAGGAGGAGAGGCGCTGGAGCAGGCAGGAAGCCCACGGCTTCTGTGAGAGACACAGGGACGGGCTCCAATGACCAGAGGTCTGAGGGAGGCCAGGGGAGGACGTGAGAGTGGGGTCACTGCTGGTCAGAGTGCCCGTTGTGCGAGGGCCAGCTGCGCGGGCGCGTCTCGAGGCTCCGTGGGCCGTGATCCCAGCAGAGTGCCTGGCCCTCGGGGTGGGGACAGCTGGCAGCCCTGGCAGGGCTCCAGCCCGAGGTCCAGCGTGTCGGCCGTCAGTCCTAGGGGGCCTCTAAGCCCAGGGTGAGAGAGGGCGGTGCTGGGGTGCCTTGTAAAGAGCCCAGTGTCACGTGGTGGGAAAGGAGCCCTGAGCCTTGGTAACTGTGCGTCCCCCGAGCTCCCGGGAGGCGGGGAGCCTGGGGAGCCTGGTGTCGGGGTTCCTTCAGCAGACGGGCTCTGAATTGGCAAAAAATCTGCACATTTAAGTGACTCCCATGGTCAGGGGACCCTCTGAAGTCTGTCCTGGGGACAAGCCTGCAGCTGTGTCCCTTTGATCACAGGCATCTCAGAAAACAGAGCCATCTTATCTGCCTGCAGGTCGAAGTGACCCTGGAGCCGGGTTCCTAGGCACAGCTGAGTGACCTTGGTTTACACTCCGGTGGCTGAAGCCGAGTGTCCCCTGCACTCTGCATGCTGAAGGCTGGCTGGCCTCGGAGCCGGTCATTGTCCTGGGGTCCCCCAGCTGTGCCGTGGTCAAGGACTCCAGACGTTGAACAATGTCCAGATGAGGCAGCTGGCCAGTGAGTCCTCATTTGCTGGAAAGTTCAGGCGATTGGGCCGACCTGGTTACGGGTGCAGAACCTTCCCCTGACCCCTCCCTTGATCCCAAGTCTGGCCCAGTGGCCTCTGGTCCCGAGAGGGGGACAGAAGGAGCAGCACCTGCTACAGGTGGAGCCGCCCGAGGGCCTGGGGTTGCGCCTATCTAAGGACCATCTTCACTTCAGAAGGAGACCCTGGGGGCCCCAGGGCCTGGGCACACTTCCCCTGGACACGCTGCGTGGGAAGTGTCCAGTCAAGGAAATGGCCAATCAGGAGCTGGGGTGCTGCTTGGGACACCTTGCGGGCGCTGGGGCGTGCCTGGGGCGTGGCCGTCCAATGGGGCGCTGGGGTCAATATCCCAGTCCAGTCAGGCCTCTGGGCGGGTCTTAGTGGCCTCCAGCCCCAGATGCCGTGCGGTGCCTTGCACTGCCCAGGACCCCCAGAGCGCGTGAGCCTGGAGCTGCAGGATGGTGAGTGTGAGTGGGCGCTGCCCAGTGCTGGCCTCGGAGGGTCCTGTCCTCTCCTTCCGGAGAGCCCAGCAGGGTGGGCATGGGGTGCCCCGGGACTCTGAACAGCCTCTGCCCCTGCTCGGCCCGGAACACCGCCGGGAAGTTCTTCCCCCAGGTTTTAGTTTCTGGGGGACACACTGACCGCGAGGGGATGGGGTCACGGAGAGGGAAGAGATGACCCTCCTCTGTCGCCCGAGTCCCACAGACAGGCCAAGGGAGAGAGCCAGACCCCAACTTGCAAAGCGAAATGCAGAGACCAGGCCGGGACGCGAGCCAGTGTCCCCTGGAGGGTGGCTGGGGACATTTGGGAACAGGTGGTCAGGGCGGCTGCCCCACGTGGTCGGATGGCCCGACGTGACCCTTGAGTCCGGCAAGTGGGAGACGGGCTGGGCCCTGCCCTCCTGCCTCGGGCTCCTTCAGAACGTGGTCGGTTGCTCGACCTCGGAGGAGAGGTGGAGGTGAAGGGTCTAGAGAAGGAAGGAGGCCTCGGCCGAAGCCCGGCTGGTGGGCATTCGACTGGGGCGCCCTGGGCCGGGTCTCCCCTGCTCCCCTCTGGAGTGCGGTCGGCTCCCATCTGTCGCTGTCCTCCCCTCCTGCCAGGGAGGGCTTGGTGTGTAAACGCTGGATGACAAGATCCACCAAGGATCGGTCGGCCCTTTCATAGGGTGGGCGTTGTGACAGGGGTGGCCAAGGCTGATCTGTTTGGCCTTTAGGGGTTGATGATAGTTCTTATGCCGTGAAATCAGGGCCACCTAGAAACGTGGACCTACGATGGTCTCTAGAACCTTTCGTTTCTATGGAAACACTTGCGTAGCATCTTCTGAAAGGACCGGGCCGGGTTCTCTTCTTGAACTGTAAAGTGCGTCCAGGTTTATTCCGTCCTCTGTACATAAACCAGGGGCTTCAGTGATCTGGGTTCTTTAAACTCTGGATCTTGCTTCATTAAAATATCCACATGCACCAACAAAGACACATGAGCAGCCTGTCCAGAAACGCAGACCTCCACGGAGTCCAGCAGAGGGTGGCCCGCCTGGGGGGCAGGGTCTCCAGGCTAAGGCCATGCTCAGCCTCCCAGGGGCGGGCGTGAAGGTGGCTCTCCCTGGGCGCCCCGAGGCCAAGTGGTCGAGGTCACAGAGGGACACTGGGCTGGATCAGGTCATTGCTCTGCTCAGAACGCTGCCTGACCTGCATGTCACTCAGCGCCCCAGCCAGCGCCTCTGCGGCAGCGGACAAGCCCCCTCCCCTCCGTCACCTCCCCTCCCGCACCCTGACGCCAGCCCCCAGCTGGGCCTGAATGTCTACGGCTCACCCCTCCACAGAGCCCAGGCTCGGGCTCCTAACACCCCCTGAATAATTCTTTCCTTTTCCTGTTCGTTTATCTTGCTTTTGTTCTCTATTTTGTAAATTAAAGTAGGCATCTTTCTGAAATCTTGTGCTCCTCCTGATCTAGAGGGATCTATTTTTGAAATTTAACCACAAAATGGGGTGCTTGGGGTGCAGTGAAGAATCAACCCAGGGCCAGGGCCGGGGCTCAGTGCAGAGCGCTTGCCCAGCATGTGTGGGGCACTGGGTTTGATCCTCAGCACCACGTACAAATAAATAAAAAAAATTAAGGTATTGTGTCCATCCATACACAACTAAAAATTATTTTAAAAAATATTTGTTGATTGACCTTTATTCATTTATTTTATTTATTTATATATAGTGCTGAGACTCGAACCCAGTGCCTCGCGCATGCCAGGCAAGCGCGCTACTGCGGAGCCATAACCCAGCCCTAAAAAAAATGTTTTTAAAAAAGAATTAATCTTACCCAAAAGACAGGTCTGAGCTTTGCCGCTGGCTCCAGGAGGGTGGGCAGAAATGACAGACCCTAATACACAGGGCAAGGAGAAATCGGGTTAATTGCAAAAAACGCCTCGTGGTCCCCCCCAGAGCCTGCCAGAGCGAACCTCAAATGTTCACACACCCAGTTATTTTAAAAAGAGCACAGACAACAAGGCTGATCCATGAAAAGCCTGCTTTCCCACCATGGGCATGTTAGAAGCCCCCGCGCCTCCAACGGGCTCACCGATGCCGCCGAGACGCCCCGCCCCCGGGTTGTGTGTGGACAGCTTTGTGTCACCGCGACCAAAATAGTTGACCAGAACAAGCTAGAGGAGGACAAGTTTATTCTGGGCTCGGTTTCAGGCTCAGTCCTGACTGCCGGCGCCTTTCTCTGGGCTTGGCTGAGGCAGGGCCCACTGTGGAGGGAGTGCAGGAGGGGCGCCCAGCTCTGCAGCTGGGGACAGAGGACCCAGGGTCAGGACCTCGTCCCAGGTCACGCCCCCAGCGACCTCTTCCTCCAGCCACCCCCACCTGCCCCTAGTGACCACTCAGAACTGCATTCGAATCCCAGTGAATCAGCCACTCATGAGGTCACAGCTCTCACGACCTAGTAATGTCACCTCTGAAACTTGCTGCATCATCTAACTCATGAGCTTCCGAGGGGACATGGAAGATCTGCGCGTGACAACCTTAAGTGATGTCACCTCCACGTGGAAGCCCCCTCTGGCCCTTCTCCTGGGAAGTCCCACTGCCTTCCTCCCTCTGAGTCCTGGTCCCCTCAGGACAGAGTCCCCCTGGGAGGGACCCCTCGCGGAGGGCCAGTAGAGCTGGCACAGGCAGCGGCCGTGGGGGTCAGCGTCCTCAGGTCCTCCTCCTGCCCGGCTCTGCCTTCCAACATGGTCTCTGAACAGATGGAGGGAGCCCAGGAAGGAGGAGCAAGTCACACACGTAAATAAAATCAGCATCTCTCGGGGCTGGGGAGGCGGCCCAGTGGCCGACGGCTTGCCTTGCACGCATGAGGCCCTGGGTTCGATCCTCAGCACCACATAAAAATAAAACAAAGATGTTGTGTCCACCAAACACTGAAAAATAAATATTTTAAAATTTTCTCTCTCTCTCTCTCTCTCTCTCTCCCTCTCTCTCTTAAAAAAAAAAAGATTTTGTGGCCATCTGTAACTAAAAACAATATTTTAAAAAATTAGCATTTCTCTCAGCTGGCGGGCGATGTGCACCTGTAATCCCAGGAGGCTGAGACAGGAGGGTGGTAAGTTCAAAGCCAGCCTCGGCAGCTTAAGAAGGCCCTAAGCAACTCAGTGAGACCTGGTCTCTAAATGAAATATAAAAATATGCTGGGGATGTGACCCAGTGGTCAGCACCCTGGGTTCAATAGCTGGTACCAAAATAAATAAACAAAATTAGCATTTTCCTCAAAAATGTCCTCATGCCACAGGTGTCTGGTGCACTTGTAATAACTGCCTGTGACCAGCTGACCTGGTGCCAGTGGTTTCCACATATCCTTAGAAGCCTGTGGTCGATTGGGGTGCAGCAGGAGAACCCCCGGCCTCACCCGAGCCTCACCCCTGGCCTCACCCCTGGCCTCACCCCAAGCCTCATCCGAGCCTCACCCCTGGCCTTACCCGAGCCTCACCCCGAGCCTTACCCCTGGCCTTACCCCTACCTTACCCTGAGCCTTACGCCTGGCCTCACCCTGAGCCTCACCCCTGGCCTTACCCGAGCCTCACCCCGAGCCTCACCCCTGGCCTCACCCCAGCCTCACCCTGAGCCTCACCCAGAGCCTCACCCCTGGCCTCACCCCAGCCTCACCCCTGGCCTCACCCCAAGCCTCATCCGAGCCTCACCCCTGGCCTTACCCGAGCCTCATCCGAGCCTCACCCCTGGCCTTACCCGAGCCTCATCCGAGCCTCACCCCTGGCCTTACCCGAGCCTCACCCCGAGCCTTACCCCTGGCCTTACCCCTACCTTACCCTGAGCCTTACCCCTGGCCTCACCCTGAGCCTCACCCCTGGCCTTACCCCTGCCTTACCCCGAGCCTTACCCCTGGCCTCACCCCTGGCCTCATCCAGAGCCTCACCCCTGGCCTCACCCTGAGCCTCACCCAGAGCCTCACCCCTGGCCTCACCCCTGGCCTTACCCGAGCCTCACCCCGAGCCTTACCCCTGGCCTTACCCCTGCCTTACCCCGAGCCTCACCCCTGGCCTCACCCTGAGCCTCACCCTGAGCCTTACCCCTGGCCTTACCCCTGCCTTACCCCGAGCCTCACCCCTGGCCTCACCCCAAGCCTCACCCCTGGCCTCACCCAGAGCCTCACCCCTGGCCTCACCCCTGGCCTTACCCGAGCCTCACCCCGAGCCTTACCCCGAGCCTTACCCCTGGCCTTACCCCTGGCCTCACCCCTGGCCTCACCCCTGGCCTTACCCGAGCCTCACCCTGAGCCTTACCCCTGGCCTCACCCCTGGCCTCACCCTGAGCCTTCTCGGGTTTTACCCCCTGGCACCAGGTGTGGATGGTTGGCGGTGCTGAGTGGCGGGTGGGGCACTGGCAGGACGAGGTCATTCTTGCCACAGGGGTCGAGAGTCTTCAATTGGAAATGTGTGTTTCTTATGAAGCTCTTCTCCCTTGCCCCAGTGCATCCTGGCTCTGCCAGACGCTGCCCCAAGGTCCTGTGAGGACGAGGGTCTCTCTGAGCACGGCTCGCCCGCCCACGCTGAAAAGTTTAGGGACAAGGAGGTGTCATTGAAATGAAATGGTGGCAGGTGTGACCAGGAGTATTTCTGGGATTTGACCCTTTATGCATCTTGTGATAGAGGAACCCGAGGGGTGGAACCCACAGAGGTGGACCCGCGGGCAGCAGCCCGACCCTGGACAGGTGGTAACACAAGGAGACAAGCTCCACCTGGCGACCATAAAGAGGTTCAGCATAGAAGTTAACTAGTGAGACCACAATCAAACACACAGACTCAATTACCTTTTTCTTTTTTTTTTTTTAAATGCAATTTTTATTTGTATTTTTTAGTACTAGGTATTTAACTCAGGGGTTCTTGGCCACTGAGCTACATCCATAGACTCTTTTTTTTTTTTTTTTAAGAGAGAGAGAGAATTTTAATATTTATTTTTTAGTTGTCGGCAAACACAACATCTTTGTTTGCATGTGGTGCTGGGGATCGAACCCAGGCCGCACGCATGCCAGGCGAGCGGGCTACAGCTGGAGCCACATCCCCAGCCCTCAATTACCTTTTTCTATGACCAGGTCCGAGACGGCTCTCACGGCGAACGGCCTGGTGGGGCAGCAAGGCTTACTCGGGGCCAGCAGGAGAGAGAGAGACACGCCAGGGAGTGGCCTTTTATTGGGGAACAAGAAATTCAGGGGAAAATTCCATCCCATGAAGGTCGAGGGGGGCAGCATTCCAAGGTCAGGGTCAGTGATTGGCCTCAGGGCCAGTGGTCAGTCACACAGGCTCTCACACCTGGAGAGGGTGGGGATAGCTCCGACACAGTTTGGCCAGAGCGCCTCACACCCAATCCAGGAGGTGCCCAATCACATGTGAGAATGGCTCCCCACAAGGAGCCATTAGAGGCCTGGAAATGCGCGTGTGGTGGGTGGTGGCTGTTCAGCAGGAGGCCCACGTCCCCGCTGCAGGGGGCCTGTGACTTGTGACACGCCAATCGGGTCACGCACATTTTCATATTAAACTTTTTAGTAGTAAAAAAAGAAGAAGAATGGAAGGGCCACAGCACGCAGAGAGACGCAGAGACACGCGTTCGGTGTGTGTGACGTGCTCAGAACTGTGGCTGGGGACGGGGAACGTGGCAAGGACACACGGGGACATTACAAGCTGCAGGAGAGAGGAAGTCCTGCCACTCCAACGTGAGGGACTTGCAGGAAGGGCAGACAGACCGCCGGCTGGAGGGCGTGCAGGACGGGGCTCCCGGGATGGGTGCGCGGGGAGCGCGGGTAAGGGGCGCGGACCTCCGCTTGGGGTGGATAGCTCCCCACACGTGGTGACTGTGGTGAGGGACACCGGGCACTTGGAACACCCCAGCTGTAGGCTCGGGCATCCGTACCACCAGCTGTGATAGAGTGTCACACCCAACTGCCACCTTAACATGTGCCACGTTTATTTCTAAAACAAGGAAAGCCGACCTGGGCAACCTGGGCGTGGGTAGAGCAGGGCAGGCCTTAGGCCTGAGCTCCGGAGGCTGAGGCAGGAGGACCGCAAGCTGAGGTCATGTGCAAACCTAGAGAGACCCTGCCTCAAACTCAAAGACTGAAGCTTTCATCTTGGTAAAGCCCCCTCGGTACAACCCTGAGGCCTGGAATGGCTGACTCGGCCTGGCCTTGGAGGGAGGAGGGGGAAAGGAATCCCGGCCCAGGAAGTGAGTCCACAGAGGGGCCCCAAGTCCACGTGGGGAGCCACGGTCTGGTGGCAGCCTCCTGCGCACCGAGTCGGTTCCCTCTCGGGTGCGGAGCGCCTCTCGGGTGCACACTGATGGTTTGTTCTAGGACCCAGTGGCCTTTGAGGACGTGGCTGTGGACTTCTCCCCCGAGGAGTGGGCCCTGCTGGACCGTGCTCAGAGGAGCCTCTACAGGGAGGTGATGCTGGAGACCTGCAGGCACCTGGCCTCCGTGGGTGAGGGCGGCTTCTTCTTCTCCAGCCACTGACCTAAGCCCCTTCCAAAGTGTGGAAAGTAGATGGGGAAGACCCTGGGTAAGGGGACTGTCACGGCTGCCATCGGGGACAGCACAGAGGTCTCCCTGGGACGGTCCAGAGCGACACACTGACTCGTGTTTGGCTTTCGGGCCGTTGGTGTGGGCTCCCACTCACAGGCCCCGGTGGAGGCTGGTGAGGTCGCGTGGTCCTCGGCTCGCGGGCGGGAGCGTGTTGGAGGACAGGGTCTAGGGTCAGGAGAGCTCGGTCCTCGCAGGAGCACGCTGGCCTCAGGGACAGGCTGGCGCCCACCGAGTGGTTTCCTGGGAGAGCAGACCTGGCCCTCGGCTCTCCCCACCGCTTCCCGGGCCGTTGACACAGCGGGGGGCCTCACCCAAAGCTGCCAGATGGAGCCACCTAACGTGGCAGCCCAGCCTCCAGCCTCCAAAACCACGAGCCCAGACAGACCTCTGTAAGAGTGTCTGAGTCTCGGGTGTCCTGCCGAAGCCACAGAAAACTGACTGAGGCCACAGGGAGGTCTCGGCCAGAGTCCTTGTGGTGGTTCTGTGCACGTTAGGGGTCTGCGTTCTGGTCCCCTGGGCCCGTCACAATGGAACCAGGAGACAGCGAGCTCCTGTCTGTCCCTGGCTTGGTTTCAGATGACGGCAGTCAACGCAGTGGGCCCACCCGACAAGGAGCCTGTGGGGAAAAGCTGTCCAATAAACAGAAAATCGCAAGGTTCAAAAGAAACGATACCTGGGCTTCCCTCTTGGGAGAGACTTGGGGACAGAACAGCATCGAAAAGAGGGACAACAAACAGGGGAGACATTTGAGGTGAGTGTCACTTCGTGGGACTTCAGTGTGTAAGGAGGAAAGTTAGAAAGAACACACAGGCCGGGGCGGGGGCTCGGGGTGGGGGCTCGGGGCAGGGGCTCGCCTTGCGTGAGCGGGGCCCTGGGTTCAGTCCTCAGCACCGCGTAAACATAAATAACAAAAGAAAGGTATTGTGTACAACTCAAAGGTAAATATGAAGGTATTGTGTTCATCTACTACTAAAAAAAATTTAAAAACTTTAAAAAAATAACCCAAAAAAGAGTACAAAGCCATGCCTGGGTACAGCGGTAACGCCTGAAATCCCAGCGACTCAGGGCCCGATGCAGGAGGATGGCAATTTCAAGGTCAACCCAACAAAGGTGGGTGGGCTGGGAGGTGGCTTGGTGATTAAGCACCCCTGGGTTCATCGTAAGGAAGGGGGGAGGGAAAGAAGGGAGGAGGGGGGAGGGAGATAATGCTGGATCCAAATTCATTCAAAGAGAAGTTTCCAGAAATTCTCTTAACATGATTGGAACATTGAGTATTTGAAAGATGATTCGGTTGGAAGCAATCGTCACGGATCCCCAGACATGACTCTTTCTGTAGTAATGGTCTATGGCTGAACCCTCTTCCTGAGCCTTTGGTTCACAACGGGGCAGAACACCTACACTCACATGCAGGTGGATGTGATCCCAGTGTGTAACCCTGAGAGATCCCAGGGCTGGGCGCGGCTCAGGGGTAGGCGCTGGCCTAGCATGTGGGAGGGCCCGGGTTCCATCCTCAGCACCACATAAAAAATTAAAAGTAAAAAAGACATAAAAAAATTTAAAAAATAAGTCACTAATAGTCGTTAACATGCTCCCCGTTTTTAACAGAATCCATATGATAAAGCGACTCTGTGCACGGGGTAAAAGGAACGAGGGTGGCGGCTCCTCCTGCCAGACGCCCCGGAAACCCCCCCGGGCAGCTAAACGCTACGAGTGCAGCGAGTGCAGGAAGGTCTTCACCCACTCATCCTCCCTCCAGAGGCACCGGAGAATCCACACGGGGCAGAAGCTGCACAAGTGCGACGAGTGCGGGAAGGCCTTCAGTCGCCCCTCATACCTCCGGACGCATGTGAAGACCCACAGTGGGGAGAAGCCCTATGCGTGCAGATTCTGTGGGAAGACATTTCTCCGCTCCTATTCTCTCACTGAACACATAAGGACTCACACCGGGGAGAAGCCCTTTGAGTGTGAGCAGTGTGGGAAACCCTTCAGCTGCCCCAAGTCCTTCCGCGTCCACGTGATGATGCACACCGGGGGGAAGCCTTACGAGTGTAAGCAGTGTGGGAAAGCCTACAGCTGCCCCAAGTCCTTCCGCATCCACATGATCATGCACACTGGGGAGAGACCCTACGAGTGTAAGCAGTGTGGAAAAGCCTACTGCTGGCTCACGTCCTTTCAAAGACACGTGAGAATTCACAATGGAGAAAAGCCCTATAGATGTGAAAAGTGTGGGAAGGCCTTTGGTTGGCCTTCATCCCTGCACAAACACGTCAGAATGCACACTAAAAAGAAATCAGTGAGTGCTGGCAGGATGGGAGCCCCTTCAGGGGGCTCCTGCCCTTCCACGAGTGTGATCGTGCAGAACGGAAAGCGACTCTACAGATGTGACAAGTGTGGGAAAGCTCTGGGCTGGGCCTCTTCCTTGCGTAAGCACCTGCGAAAGCACACTGCAGAGAGCGCTGTGGGTGTGAGCGGTGCAGAGGAGCCCCCCAGGGACCCTCGGCCTTCCGAAGACGCAGCGCAGTTGGAAGAGCAGCCCTATAAATGTGAAAAATGTGGGAAAGATTTCAGTTGTGCCAAATCCTTTCAAGGTCATATGAGAAGTCGCCATGGAAAGAAGCCCTCTAAATGTAAGTAGTATGTAAAATAGATATATATATGCAAATTAATTCATCTATAAATCCAGAAAATTCACCCCAGGAGAGAGATCTTGTTGATAAATAGGGCCTCGCCTTGGCCAATACCTCATCCTAAAAGTGAAACCCTATCAAATGAATTTCCAGTTTTCCTGCAAATAAACACTGGGGTGAGACTTCCCTAAGTGCTCTTTCATTTACAGAACATAAAATTTCAATAGAGTAGTTTTTCCTATAAATTCAGTTGCTTTTTCTCATTTTGAAGTGTGCTGCGCCAATGAGGAATCTGCAGTGTGTTTTTGACATTGTAAGTGTGACTTCTGTAGTCGCTGGTGGTTCTGTACACGTGGGTCTGTCAGCCTCTTACTGTCCCTGTGTTCCACGCAGAACGTCACATACCATCACACGTTTTCTACCTTTTTATCTTATTGAGAAAACTAACAATTTTAATATTAATACTTTTTTACTTACATAAGGTATGTATTATCAGAAAAAACACCTTTGGCCAGAGGATCACGGTTCTATTTGTAGAGCTTTGCAGCCACTTACCAGTTGTTGACTCGTCGGCAGAGACTTGTAGCAGGCAGAGATCCTGAGAGCGGTCGGTGTGAAGTGCTGTTTTCACAGGATGCCCCTGGCTCTTTGTCCTGCTGGGGACTGGACGATGGGTCTGGATCAGGAAGAGAAGCCTGAGAGGAGCAGCAATCTGGAGACAGAGGTGGCCAGGACTCGGTCACATGGGAAGGCCAGGACTACATCTCCCAGGATGCCTTTTCACACGGCCAGGACTACATCTCCCAGGATGCCTTTTCACATGGCCAGGACTACATCTCCCAGGATGCCCTGTCTGGAATTCTGTTAGCCCAACTTGCAGGAGCTTTGGAAGAGGCCGTTATTCAGTCTGTCAGGTCACCACCACGTGGCAATACGTGCGCAGGGACCCCAGGGTCTGTCTCATTTCCCTGAGTTTAGCCCCATCGATCAAAAGCATCTTTAAAATGCATATCAGCTGCTTCTCTTCCACCCTGTGAGAGGTCACGGCTGCCACGGGTCCCCACGGCAGGCTTTCCCTTCATGGATGCACCTCCAGGTGAGACATCCAGATGGGTGTCCCTACAGGGTCTATGCAGCCCACCAGGTTCTTTTTGTCCCAGTTTGTGAAGTATGTAGTCTAATCTGTATGATGGACGCCTCATTCTCTTGAAACTTCTCACGCCTCTGTGTCCCTGATTCTACCGTGACAGGGTCAATCACAGCCATAAAAACACCTGGACTGTTTCCTACTGCAGTGTGGAGAGGCTGCCCTGACCAGGTTCATCTATGAGATGTCACCGGGGACAGATGGGGGGGCTGAGTACAATCCCTCAATACGTGTCCCGTTACTGTTTATGTGCAACTGAAACAAAAATAGTTTCTGAGAAATATCCTATTAATTATATTTTCAAATAAGTTGTACGTAGATGTCTGTGAATTTATGATGTTACATCCTGATAAACCCAGGTGCTGAAAATATTGTAAGTTGAAAGTGCACTTGCTCCACCTAACTACCCGACACCACAGCCTACCTAGAGCACCCTAAACGTGCCCAGAACACCTACGTTAGCCTACGTTGGCAGAATCCTCGGGCACAGAGGCTGGCAGACAGAAGTGTCTGGCGATTTATTGAGTTCCTCTATCCAAAAAGTTCCAGCAATAGGGCACACTCAGGCACCTCACGGTCACGTGGCTGATGAGCTGCGGCTGGCCTGACCGCCACCATGAGAGAGGCTTGTGGTGCAGACATGGGCCAGAAAAGATGGAGATTGAAAACCTGAAGACTGAATTCGCATCACCTGCCTCGAGACAAGGAGCCACACAGCGCACCACGTGAGTTGGGGTCCCCACTGTGTGATGTAGGAAGAACTTCTGAGAAGCAGGAATGAGTTTGTACTAACAAGTGCCATCATTTTCCATGGACTGAAAGTATTAAAACCATAAATTGCCAGATCACTTTGTAACTCTGTGAATTTACCTCTGCATTCAAGTTTAGTAAATTTTAGTAAATCTATTGTTACAATTTTACCATATTCTTCCTTGTTCATTCATAATAGTAACTTTAAAAAGTCTTATTAATTTAGTGTGGTACTAAGTAAAGCTAGTAAAAGATATAAAATAATCCTAATAAAGCAAGTGTAAGCTTTATGTGCTGTATCAAGATAGAAGTAAGTAAAATAGAAACCACAGCAGAATGAAGGGTACAGGCCGCAGTGAATGAGACTACCGTCATTAATTCATTTATATTTATGCTGCAAAATACGTCTTCAGCACTGTTTCCAGACTGGCCAAGGGTGTTAGTAAACAGTGGGAACCCCCTTCATTGAGTTGATAGTAATTATCTTTTATAAGAATGAAGACATAAGCACGTTCAGCCTCATTTTTACAAACACTAGAAACCTTAAGGCTTTCAGACTACGGACCAGCCTGGTATCCACCTAGGATGGATGGGTAGAGAAGCGGTGGTGTATACACAGTGGACTTTTATTGAGCCATAAAGAAAATGAAATCATGTCATTTGCAGGAAAATGGATGGAACTTGAGAACAGCAGGTTAAATGGAATCAGACTTGGAAGGTGGTCCTGTGCTTCCTGTCCTGTGGGTGCTAGGGAGGAAAGGGGAAGAAAGATAAGGGAGGGTCTCACCAAAACTGAAGGGAGACCAGTGGTGTAAAGGGACCAGGGGGAGAAGAGGAAAGGAAGGCCTGGGGAAGGGTCCTGGGCAGACTGAAGGCCACATCCTGCGCCCGTACAAACATGTGCCACAGACCCACCGTGGTGTAAGTGACCGTGAGCCAGTGAAACAGGAAGAATGTCTTGAGGCTGTCCTCTCTATTGTGAGACTGAACATTCTAGTCAAGGAGACGGATTCGGACCACAGTGTGGTGATGAATCTCCTTTTGGAAGAATTTTAAATTTCACTGTATATTTGCCTTGTCATTCTGCTGCTCCTGCACTTCACCTGTGGGAGCACACCAGCACGGACCGCGTTGTCTCCTCTTCTGATGGGTGTGGCATGTCACTCTGTGATCTGGCTGCCTGGAGCGACTGTGTTTTCCTGCCTGGGCATGCCTTCCCACATCCCCATGGGTGGACCTACGCCCACCTGTTCCTTGGTGATGTTACCCCTTGCCCTGTTTGGGATAGAATGTTCCATGGAAACGCCCTTTGTGTGTCCCCTTCTCTTGCTCTGCTCTTGGGTGTGACCTTCCTAGATGTCAGTCAATCTGCTGACAGCAGCCATCAGGAAGCCAGACTCAGCCCCCTGAAACCTGACCCCTTGCTTCATTTGAATAGCTTCTCCTCAATAAGAGGTCAGCGAGTGCCAGGGGGGCTCTCTCTCTCTCTCTCTCTCTTCCTCTCTTCTCTCTCTCTCCTCTCTTCTCTCTCTCTCCTCTCTCTCTCTGTCTCTTTCTTTCTGCGGACTTTTAAGGTCAGAGGAGCCTTCACAGCACCCTCAAAGAAAAAGGTCTCTCTGTCTCTTGGTGGTTATTTTGCGCAGCCCAGTCCCCTGGAGTGACCCTGAGTGTCTTAGTCGCGTGCAACCTGGCCATCATCCAAGAAGATTCACCAGGAGAAACCAAAGTGCCCCATGGTTGGAGAAGAGGTGGTCAGCTACGCAGCTCCTGCCAAGTCTTTCTCTGGTGGAGTCCCGTCTAACCACATCTAATAGCAGCAAGAGCTGTAGGTGGTGAGCCGGGAGCTCCCAGGGAGTAACTGGCATGAGCCACACACAGGATTATCTTTTTAGGGGGAGGGTAGTGAGGACTGGACCACTGAGACACATCCCCAGCCCTTTTTATATTTGATTCTGAGAGGGGTCTCATTAGGTTGCTGAGGCCGGCTTTGAACTTCACTCCTCCTGCCTCAGCCTCCCAAACCCCTGGGATGATAGGCCTGCACCACCATAGGGGGCTGAAGTATAATTGGGGGGGGGATACTGGGGATTGAACTCAGTAGTCGCACCACACGACCCTCCACAGTGTCCCACGAAGCCTCCCGGTGGCTCTTGACACCAGGCGTGGCCCTGGAAACTCCAAGACTCCTGGTTTTAAACCATCAGATGCTGTAACACTCTCTCCCACACTGATTGTTAGGTGTGCCACCGACTGAGCACCCACAGTGTGAGTGTTCCTAAGAGCTGCACAGACTTCCGCTCCAACATGCCTATGACGCTGAAGAGCCAATGTAGAATCAGCTTGCCTTCGAGGGAATGCAGACAGTGACATCATCCACTCAGAAGGTCTGGGGTCAGTGACTACAAAGCCTGCACTCACGGCACCACCTTCCTCCACACTCACCACACAACTCTGCTGTCCCCGGTGAGGCGCTGCCAGATCTGCCCGACACTGTGGAGAGGCAGAGGAGTGTCCTCTTCCAGCCTAGCCCCCTGGCTCCCTCCACTGCCGACCGTATTCAGGTCTAGTGAACACGGCCATGAGGGCGACCACCCTGAAGAACAGAAGAGTTCTGCACCGCGTGGATCTAACATTCTGTTGGAAAGCAATAAATACGCAAATCAAACACAGGCACCATGGAAACTGGGAGGGGGGGACACAGGAGGACATACCCCTATGTAGTACATGACTGCAAGCCGATTCCCAGTTGCGGGGCCACCGGAAGGAGAACGTTAAAACAACCATTTGAGGAAATACTCCACATTGATACCTGGATTGTTCTTTGCTTTTACAACATGCAGAGACATAGAACAATGCACACAAGTGTGCAAAACCACATACAATTATATAACTAAATACACATTATTTTTGATATATGAATTTTAATTTTTAAAAATATTTATTTACTTATTTGTTTTTTAGGTGTAGATGGACACACACAATGCCTTTATTTTTATGTGGTGCTGAGGACCAAACCCCGGTCCCCACCCTGTGCGAGGTGAGCGCTCCACCGCTGAGCCACAATCCCAGCCCGGCTATATGAATTCTATATGTGACTATGTGTAACATGAATCATATGCTGTGTGTGTATACATACATATCACATAGTTTAAAATGTTATCTGCAGAGTGCAGGAACCCCACCCGGGTTTTTTTCAAGGGGGTGCCAAGGTGAAAGCCTGTTCTGCATCAAGGCTGGCCTTTCCTTCATGATGGACTTTTTATATTTCTACAAACTGTATGTATATCAAATATTCTTGCACAGATGTTGTTTCACATAGAAAAGTCTAGAATATTTTCATATGACTTGCCTGTAGTCTTCAGGGTTGTTGAACACTATTTTATAATATTCAACAAAAATACATTTTACAAACATCCCACTCAGCATGGGGGACAGGTGGTAATGGGGAAGAAGGGGGAGAACACTTAACCAAGGGAGGGCTGAAACGTTAATTTTTTTTAAACCTGAAGTTCACCCCTTTGGACATATTTTTATCTTGAAACTCTAGAGTTTTTTTATATTTACTGAAAAACTGAGGGTCCAATAAGGGAACAAATCTTTTCAGACCCAAACCCAGGGAACAGCGCTGAACTGATGGAGGTCGAGGCCGGCCACGCCCCCCACGGACACGCACTACTGCCCACTACCTCAACACCTGTAGGTCGCAGGGAGCTGACCTCCAGAGTCTCTGGGCAGGGAATGGGGGTCGACATCCCGTGTCCACCGCGGTCCTGAAGAGGAAGGGGCGTCGGGCATTCCCTAGCAGGGCGCCCGGGTCACCCCACCGCGCTGTCTGGGGTGCGCAGCAGGCGGCTCGCCCAGAGCGGTGGAGTGGGGCCCGGGCACGTGGGCAGTGGTGAGGTCGGGAGGTCGGGCTGGACCGAGGACCGTGCAGGGCAGCAGCGGATGGAGGCCGGGGTCTCAGCGTCTACCCCGCCGTCCGTGTTCAGGTGGGCACTACCGCGGCTCCACGGGCAGCGAGGCGGCGGGAACGGCCGATGGTGCGGCGGGAGTCGAGGGACCGTTCCGCCGCGCTGGCAGGGGCCCTGGACACCTGCGTCCGCGCCCGGCGCAGGAGGACCTGCTCCGGGGACCGAGCCGCCCCGGGTCCCGCCGCCGCGGCCGAGGGGCAGCGCCGGGCCACCGACTCGCGCGGACTCCACTCCAGCAGTCCCTGCCCAAGCTCGGGCGCCGCCGCCGTTCACCGTCCTCCGCCCACCGCCCTCGGCCCTCCGCCCTCCTGGGCCCCGCAGCCAGTGCAGGTCACCGCAGGTCACCGCGGGTCACCGCGGACCGGCACCTGCGGCCTCAGGGCCGCTCAGCCGCGCCCCCGCCCCTAATTGGGCCGCGCTTCCGACGTCTGCACCTCCGATTGGACAGATTCCCAAGGACCCGCCTCGGGCGCCTGGATTGGTTAGGGTTCCCCTCAGCGCTCCGGCTGGTTCCCTGGGCACGCCCCTCTCGTTCCGGATTGGACAGTTCCTCAGCCTTCTGAGCGACAGGAGGCGGGAAGGCGCCCGCCCCGCCCCGCGAGGTCCTCCTGCGAGTTTATTCGCCGGCCCCAGGATGGCACGGCCTCTGCCCGCAGCGCGGCGTCCGCTCAGCGTGCTCCTTTTCGGATGGGGGCCCAGGTCCGACTAGGGAGGCAGGACCGAGACCCGGAACTCTTTACTCAGCGCGACGGGGTCCGGACCACTGTCCAATCGAAAGCCTCTCGGGAGGCGGGAGCCCTGCATTATTGTCCAATCAGAAAGCTGGGGGTCGGGAACTGGGGATCCGCCAATCATAGCGTCCGGCGTGAGACCCGCGGTCCAATCAGAGTCAGGGGACGGAGAGCGCGTCCCCGGCGTCCCCGGGAGGGTTCCCGTGAGGGTTCCCGGCTCAGCTGCAGTGTCGCGTGGCCGCGGAGGAGCGCAGGATGGTGAGTGCAGGCGGCCGGAGCCTGGGCGCGTGGGAGCGGCCGCAGGTCTCCCCCCACCGGGCCCGCGACCCCGGGAGGGCGGAGCCGGAGGACCGGCGCCTGCCTCGCGGCCCGCGCGGGGAAGGGGACGTTTGGGGACGGTCGGCGCGGGGCCTCCGGCGGGCTGGGATGCCCTGGACACCGTCCCCTGGGCTTGGTTTGGGGGCCTCAGATCTCAGCCGACGTGGACCCGCGTCTCCGGGTGTCTCGCAGTTGCCGAGGACGCGGAGCCTCGGTCCGGCTGCCCCTGGCGCCGCCTGGTGATGCTGGGCGGTCGGAGACCGCAGCCGCGGAAAGGCCTCCCAGGGTCCCCCCCACGGTGAAGCAGGTGGAGAGGCGGTGGTCCCCCAAAACAGTACTCTGGGGCGGGGCTCAGTGGCCGAGCGCTGGCCTCGCACGTGGGAGAAGTAAAGGTACTGTGTCCACCTACAACCAAAAACTCCTGAAAAAACAAAACACGACACCGTACTCTTCCCACAAGGTGCAGCGTTTACAACTGTCCCCGTTGCATTTCCTCCAATGGGGGCATCAGGTGACTGTGTCCTGTAAAATGGGACCTCAGTGCTGAAGCGCGCTCAGTGCCGGCGCGTTCACAAACCGGATAGCAGTTAGCTGAGGCCTGTCTTCCCATAGAGACAAGCAGTTTCCAGTTACTGAACGACATAAAAAGTGCCTTAGCATTTCCTTCTCTACCTGAACCTTGGAAATAGTAGTTCTGCTGTAGTGTTCAGACCCTGGGGCGGGGTCTTTTGTCAGGAATAGGGTGTGGGGCAGGGAGGTGAGGCTGCGTCCAGCTGAGCCCACGGTGCATGGGGTGAGCTGGGATGGCCTCCAGCCCCTGGTGCAGCCGCAGTAGGAGCAGTTTCTCCTCACAGAAGCCACCGAGCTTTGGAGGAGGCTCCTGGTGCATGTAAGTTTGCAAGTGTTTTGTTCCGAGGTTGTTCCTAAACACTTGGTTTGAACGTTAAGTTTAAAAAATATTGACCATGCCCTCACCACCCAGACACACTGGCCTCTTTCACAGGATTTGCGGAGGCTGTGGGTCATCCTGTTAACTCACTGATTCTAGAGCTTATGGGCTTGTTGTTTCACGTTTATTTTTCGATGATGTCATAGACAGTACTAGTAGTCATTCTGAGGTAAGACCCCAGAGAGGCCCCTACCATAATCATAACAGTTCTCCCTGCCAGCAGAATTGTTAGAGAATGTCTCACTGTGGTTTGAAGCGTCCGTTTCTTGCAAGGTTCCTCATTTAACAGCTACCTTTGCAGTCAGGCTGGTTGCTGTGCAAAATTTACTATTTCTGTTTTTCTTGGTAAAAACTTTCTGTCCCTCCTAAGAATATGGAGCAAGAAGGAGGCTGAGGCAGGAGAATCACAAGTTTAAAGCCAGCCTCAGCAAAAGCCAGGTGCTAAGCACCTCAGTGAGACCCTGTATCTAAATTTAAAAAAAAAAAAAAAAAATAGGGCTGGGGATGTGGCTCAGTGGTGGAGTGCCCCTGAGTTCAATCCCCAGTACCCAAAATAATGACTTGTGTAGGGCTGGGATTGTGGCTCAGCGGTAGAGCGCTCACCTCGCACACGAGACCCGGGTTCGATTCTCAGCACCACATAAAAAAAAAATAAAGGCATTGTGTTGTGTCCATCTACCAAAAAAAAAGATTCTCTCTCTTTAAAAAAAAAAAAATAACTTATGTAACCACTCACTGAGTATAAATGTCAAAAGAATTTTGCAGTTTTTCTCTCTGTACCACTAGAGCTTCAATAAACCTGCTTCCTGCAAATTCTCTGGGTGTCTGGCCTCATCTTTCCTACATCAATCTTTGTTTTGGTCTCCAAGTGCAAAATGCATCTTCAGTTTCTAAATTTTGGAGGAAAAAAATATGGGGTTGTAAATTGGATAAGTTCAACATCCTAGAAATTTGCTAATAGAGTGTATGAGTTGACCCCCACCATCATGTTTTTATTTCTTCCATTTAATCACCAACACTTGGGATTCGCACTCATTTTTGTCCACGTAGTGTATAAAGCAGGGTCTCCTGGTGGTCACTGCCGGGTGCAGCAGGTCTCCTGGGCCTGCTGAGGGGTGTTTCGGGTTGCCCTTGAGTCTGGGCACTTCCATCCCCGGCAGCAGTCCTCGGTGTGTCAGGTGACCAGCCCGTGTGTGCGCATTCCCAGGGCCTCTGCTCGCCTGGTGTTCTCCCGGCTTCCTTTTGGCTGGCGGGTGCAGTGAGGATCTTCTTCAGTTGGAGGTTTTCCTTCTGTCCCTCGACTCCGTGCTGATGGAGGGGCTCTTCATAGGGGCGAAGCTGGGTGGTCTCCTCTTTGCAGCTTGGCACTCTGGATGTACCCGTGTGCCTAACACCCCGTGCTCAGAGGCCATCAGGACACTGGGCTGCAAGATCCCAGGGCCTTGTTGGCCATTCAGCCCGTCTGCACTGAGTTGGTCACCTGGAGATGGTGAAGACATTGCTGATCCCAGATGACCACGGCCCTTGCCCTGTGTGTCACAGCGCCCACCATGTCCACTGCTGCTGAGAGCCATTAGCCAAGTAGGTATGACAGTTTCCTTGCCAGCGTACCCCATGTTGCTTAGAAGAAGGACTCGTGGTAAAATGGACTTGCCTTGGACATTTTGCAGTGACATTGCATGTAAGGTGACCTTGCTCAAGGACCAGGGCGGATCCGGGTTTAGGGTGGATCAGGGTTTAGGGCGGTTCCAGGTTTAAGGTGTACCCTGATGGGAATAGGGCGTATCCTGCTGCCTCAGGCGTGCCCGTTCCAGTAGTTCCCGTTGAGTTCTCACGGGATTCAGAGAGTTTTTGGGAGGCAGAGGAGGTGGATTTGGACAGAGAACATGGATGTCCCCAGAACGTGATTGTAGAGTGTTGGTGTGAGATCGGGAATAAAGAATTGCTGTTTGAATCTACAAGGCTGTGATTGACTCGTGATTTTGAGCCCCGCCAGACTGCGGCACACTGCCATGGGCAGTGGTTGCCCTTCCCCAGAAACAGGGACCATCGGCAGCTGGTGCTGACTCAGAACCTTCCATTCCTCTCTGTCCTTCTGTGTCGTCACCCTCTGCTGGCCAGCATCGTGAGTGAAGGCCTCGGTGTGTCTCAGGGACCCTCCCTCCTCAGTCCTGTAGAAAATGTGCTGTCCTCGGCATGTGTCCTTCACCTCAACACTCAGGAGTTTTCCATAAAATCAAAAAACACGCCTGGGCCGACCGGGTGCTGGAGGTGCTCAGTGTGGCCACGCAGGGCTGCTCTCGGAACGAGGCTGCCTCTCCTGGGTCTGCTTCGGTGGCATTCAGCAACATCTAATGATCTTAATGTTTCATGATCTTCCCTTTTGGTTGTTATTTCTTGTCATTTATTAGATATACTTTGGAACTTGAAATTATTTCAACTTAGTTTTTATAGTCTGTTATCTTCTCTGTACTGGGGTTTGAACCTGAGGCCTTGAGAGTGGTCTGCAAGCCTCCACCACTGAGCTGCTTCCCAGCCACTCGAAAAACGGTCAGCAGCGTGTGGGCAGTAACTCTGAGTGCTGCCTACTTAATCATGTTTACTAAGATTCTTGTTCTCTTGGGGCGGGTCCTGGACGGCCGCTGGCAGGAAGCCCTGTCAGGAGCGTCTCCACACAGTCCCCCGGGCTTCTGCTGGAGGAGCTTCTCTTGTCCTTCCTGATGCTTTGCCAAGGGCAGCGGCCTGGGTGGATGCTCCTCTGCCCAGGGCTGCAGGGAGCCTGGGCGGGTCAGGTCAGGAGGCGGGGGAGCTGGGCTTGCTTGCTGAGGACCGCTAGGCACAGGCAGCCTGTGTTCCCAGCACCCGGGAGAAGGCAGGGCTCTCCAGGTGACAGGAGACCGTCCAGCCAGCTCTTGTCACCCCTTCCCTTGGCTAGATCTGGGGGGGAGAAAGGGGCATTCGGGGACCTGGCCTTTTGCAGCACCGCGGGGTGGACGCTGGAAACCAGAGAATCTGTTCCCACCTCCTGGACGCCGGGTCCTGCTGGGCAGTGCTTTCGGACTCACAGCCTCCTGACCACGCGTTGGCTCTTTCAGGGCTCTGTGACCTTTGAGGACGTGGCTGTGAACTTCACCCTGGAGGAGTGGGCACTGCTGAGTTCGGCTCAGAGGAACCTGCACAGAGAGGTGATGCTGGAGACCTGGCAGAACCTGGCCTCAGTAGGTGAGGTGCCTCTCCCCATGGTGGGAAGTGAACGTTCCTTGCTTGTCTCAGCCTGTTCCAGAGTCTGGACCTTACATGGGGCACGCTGGGATCTCAGACGGGTCGGCTGGCCCAGAGCTAAGCCTCAGAGGTCTTCTGTGACAATGAAAATACACAAATTAAACAGATTCTACTTTTGCCTTGATTAAAGATGAAGCTTCTTCGGTGTCGTTGGAGGGAGTGTAGGTTTCGCAGGTGGCTTCGGGCCTCTTGTTTGAAATCTTGTGATGATTTCACTGTTGAGTGGACTAGATGCCGTTTGGCCTCTTGGGCTGCACTGACCCTCCTGAGACTGCAGCTGCCTTGGCATCTTCCTTGGCATCTTCCTTTGCCCAGAGGGACTTTCTCCCATTTTAGCTGGGCACGGTGGCACTCAAGCGGCTGAGGAGAGGAGCACAAATGCAAGGCCAGCCCGGGCAACTTAGTGGAGCGCTACCTCAAAATTGTTCAATGTATTTTTTAGTTGTTGATGGATCTTTATTGTATTTATTTGTATGTGGTGCTGAGAATCGAACCCAGCACCTCATGCGTGCCAGGCGAGTGCTCTGCCCCTACCTTAGAAGTTTAAAAGTGGGGAAGGGAGCTGGAGTGTAGCTCAGTGGTAGAAGGCCTGGGTAAAATTCCGAGTCTCTCCCCTCTCCCTCTCTCTCTCTCTCCCTCTCACACACACACACACACACACACGCATACACATACTCATACACATACTCATACACACACATACATACACACACACATATACACACATACACACATGCATACACACATAGACATGCACATACACACATAAACACATAACATACATGCACACACATACACATGCATACACATAACATACACAAATAACACACATGCACACAGACATACACACAACACACATACACAAATAACACACAGACATACACATGTACACATAACACAAACATAACATCCATGCACACACATATACACACATGCATACACACATCTACATACACAAATAACACATGCACACACATGCACACATAGACATACACATACACACATCACACATGCACACACATAGGCATACACATACACGCATAGACATACATATACACACATAGCATACACATACGCACACATGCACACATAGACATACACGCACACACATAACATATACACGCACCTATGCACACGCACACATGTACACATGCGCACACAGACATACACATACACACATAAACACATGCATGCAGACACACACATGCATACACACACACATACATGCACACAAACACACACACACCAGTGTGTTTGCTTTTTTCTGTTTCAGTTATGAGGCTCCATTTAAAGCCAGGACATCAGTTTCTCAGCAGATTATGTGTAGGGGAAATATCTGAGGAACATAAAATGGCAAGGTTCACAAGAATTAATTCCTATGCCCACATTTTTAGAAAACTCTGGAGACCATCCCATGGAAGATGAACCTGAGACCCAAGGGGCACACCTGAGGTGAGTCGCACTCGTAAGAGAAAGGGTGTCCCTGGGGACCAGTAGGTCGTGACTTTTTTTTAAGGAAAACCCTTACAAGGTGGAGCTCGTAGACCTGTGCAGTCCTGCCAGGGAAGCCGGCACACACAGCTTCCACACGGACAGTCTGTCCCGGGAAGGGTACTGACAGAGAGTGGCTGCAGGGGGCCTTCTGCAGGGGGCAGTGGGCTAGGTGGACCTAGGGGCAGGTGGCTGGGGAAGAGCAGAGCTCTGTATCTAGGGGCCTGGGGGGTGGTGGGGGACGGGTAGTGTGATTCTCCTTTTCTTGGCAGTTTGTAATTCCAGTTTGGGTTAAGATGGAGTCCCAGCATTAAAATGGAGTTACTCATATCTGGGAACCTAATGGTTCTAAATCGTTGATTTGTAGGAATTTTAATGAGAAATTTTTTGAATTTTATTTGAATACTAAATGAGACAATTCATAAACTATTAGAGGGAAGCCTATTTTGTACGTGTATATATATTGCAGATATATTTAAAATATCTTTTTAGTTGTAAATGGACACAGTGCCTTCCTTTTATTTATTCATCCATTTTCCTGTGGTCCTGAGGGTCGAACCCAGTGCCGCCCTGTACTAGGCCAGCCCTGGAGGACCCACAGTCCAGCCCCTGCAGATATCGGTACCGTACACCCATCAGTGCCCTTCCTGAATGATCGTGTGTGGGGAACGGTGTGTCACTGTCACACGCTGCACACTGGGGCCATGTGGGTCGCACTAGCCGTTTAGTGGTGACATCCTGGGCCTCTTCCAGAGCCCGTCTCTCCCGCGTTAGACAGTTCAGGACAGAAAGGCAGAGGCGGGTTCCACACTCCCGGTCACCCCGTGCCAGCGCACTCTGAGACGTCTCCCCTTTTCTGGCAGAGGTCGTGTGGAGGACAGCCTCTGTGGAGGCGGCGAGGCTCCCCTCAGCCCCGGCCCCCGGCCCGGCCAGTGTGCGCGAGGTGCTCCTGACCCGAGGCCGTGCGGGAGGCCCGCCGGCTCGCCCTGTGGACAGTGGCCCTGTGGGCGTCAGGCGTGCGGACCGGCCTGCACCTGCCCCTGGCTGCTGGGCAGCCCCGGAGGGAAAGCCAGCGCGGAGGAACCGTGCGGGGGGACCTCTCCTCTGTCCTCCCTCACGGGACAGCTCGGGGCGCGCACTGAAGGCGGAAGCGACGCGGGCCAGGCGTGGGCGAGGGGGGACCCCGCGGCCGAGGGGCCGGGTAGGAGTGAGGACCGTGGGAAGGACTCTGCCCACGCCTCCCGGAGACCCGCGGGGACCGTCCCTGGGGCGAAGCCCTACGCGTGCGAGCAGTGCGGCAGGGGCTTCCAGCACTCCAGGTCCCTCACGCGACACAGGAAGACGCACCACGGAGCCGCGGACCCCCGGGAGGGCCAGCGCGCCCAGGGCCCGGCGGGGGCTCGCAGGGAGTTCGCGTGCAGCGAGTGCGGGAAGGTGCTGGCCTACCCGTCGGCCTTCCAGAACCACCTGCGCACGCACTCGGGGGCCAAGCCGTACGCCTGCGGGCAGTGCCGGAGGCCCTTCAAGTACCCGCAGTCCCTGCAGCGCCACCAGATGACCCACGCCCGCAAGGAGCCCTACGAGTGCGCGCGCTGCGGGAAGACCTTCAGCCTGCCCGAGACCCTGCGCGCGCACGGGGCCATGCACGCCGCCCAGGGCCAGCCCTCGGCCCCCCAGGGCCCGTGAGGGGACACGAGGGCCCGCATTGTGGGGCCCTTCCCAGGGTCGGTGTGGACAAGCCTCCGGTGGCCTCCCCTTCCAGGACACGGAGGACTCCGCCGAAGAGCGACGGTGGAACGTGAGCCACGTGAGAGCCTCGGCCAGCCCCATCCCTGATGGTCACGGGGAGCCCACCCGGAGAGCAGAGCGTGGGAAGGACGCTTCAGGTGGCTCCTTGGAAACCACGCCAAGAAGGCGCCCTGGGCAGACGCCTGGGGATGCATGTGACACTCAGGAGCTGTAGCCATCAGTCACCCGCAGAACACCCAAGAGCATCACCAGAAATCAGTGACTGTGACAAATATGGGTCACTCCATGCAAACTCATGTTCAATGCTCTAGAAACCTCACTGCACGGGAGAAAAAGACCACATACTGTCAATACCCCCTGCTGTCAGTACCCCCTACTGTCAGTACCCCCTACTGCCAGTACCCCCTACTGTCAATACCCCCTACTGTCAGTACCCCCTACTGTCAATACCCCCTACTGCCAGTACCCCCTACTGTCAATACCCCCTACTGTCAGTACCCCCTACTGTCAAAACCCCATACTGTCAATACCCCATACTGTCTCAATACCCCATACTGTCAATACCCCCTACTGTCAGTACCCCCTACTGTCAGTACCCCCTACTGTCAATACCCCCTACTGTCAGTACCCCATACTGTCTCAGTACCCCATACTGTCTCAGTACCCCATACTGTCTCAATACCTCATACTGTCAGTACCACATACTGTCAGTACCACATACTGTCAGTACCCCATACTGTCAATACCCCCTACTGTCAGTACCCCCTACTGTCAGTACCCCCTACTGTCAATACCCCCTACTGTCAGTACCCCATACTGTCTCAGTACCCCATACTGTCTCAGTACCCCATACTGTCTCAATACCCCATACTGTCAGTACCACATACTGTCAGTACCCCCTACTGTCAATACCCCCTACTGTCAGTACCCCCTACTGTCAGTACCCCCTACTGTCAATACCCCATACTGTCTCAATACCCCATACTGTCAATACCCCCTACTGTCAGTACCCCCTACTGTCAGTACCCCCTACTGTCAATACCCCCTACTGTCAATACCCCCTACTGTCAGTACCCCATACTGTCTCAGTACCCCATACTGTCTCAATACCCCATACTGTCAGTACCACATACTGTCAGTACCACATACTGTCAATACCCCATACTGTCAATACCCCCTACTGTCAGTACCCATACTGTCTCAGTACCCCATACTGTCTCAATACCCCATACTGTCAGTACCCCCTACTGTCTCAATACCCCATACTGTCAGTACCCCCTACTGTCAGTACCACATACTGTCAATACCCCATACTGCCAATACCCCATACTTTCTCAATACCACATACTGTCAATACCCCCCATGCTGTCGATACTTCATACTGTCAAGACCCCATACTGCCAATACCCCATACTGTCTCAATACCCCATACTGTCAATACCCCCCATGCTGTTGATATTTCATACTGTCAATACCCCATACTGCCAATACCCCATACTGTCTCAATACCACATACTGTCAATACCCCCTATGCTGTCGATACTTCATACTGTCAAGACCCCATACTGCCAATACCCCATACTGTCTCAATACCACATACTGTCAATACCCCCCATGCTGTTGATATTTCATACTGTCAATACCCCATACTGCCAATACCCCATACTGTCTCAATACCACATACTGTCAATACCCCCCATGCTGTCGATACTTCATACTGTCAAGACCCCATACTGTCAACCTCTAATGCTTAAAATGGACCCGTGGACAAAGAGCATCCCGCTCTTGCACGGACCTAAGGAAGCGCCCCTCTCAGCTATACTGCTGGAGGGGAATGGTTGATGCTCTTCTTCACTTAACTCTTCTCATTTTGAAGTTGCGGCACCCACGGTGATTTCAAATGCATTTTTAATGTAACAATAGTTTTTCTGTTACTTAAATATTACTAGAGTAGCACTTACACTCTTGTTGATTGTATTTATCAGTTCACACCACCCAAGCCCAGGGGTGCTTCACCACTGAGCCCGACCCCCAGCCTCCCACACCCTTTGTGGACAGGGTCTTGCTAAGTTGTAGATGGCCTCACTGTGCTGAGGCTGACCTCAAACATGCGATCCTCCTGCCTCAGCCTCCTGAGTTGCTGGGATAACAGGTGAGTGCCAGCCACCACACCTGGTTCTAAACCAAGACATTCTTTCTCTGGTTTTTCTTTTTCTTTTACTTTTTAGTGGAGAACAGACTAGTACATCGTGTGTCTCTGCACGGCTGTGGTGTTTCCTGATTTTGTTTCCTAGTCCTGAGTACTAAAACCCCAAACCACAGTGTGCCAGTTGGATTTGTGTTTTACCTTTAGAAGGCAAATAGTTACCAGCATTATAAAATTAAATCCTTTTAAACTGTCAGAAAATGAAAGCTTCATGAGTACTTTAACAAGTTTCATGAGATGATATTTAAGGGTGCGTACTCCTAAATAAAGTGCCCACTAGCTGGGCACAGGTGCCTGCCTGTGATCCCAGCACTTAGGAGATGGTGGCAGGAGGACCACGGGTTTGGGGGCCAGACCCTGGCTCAAGGTTTTTAGAAAGGACTGCTCAGTGGTAAGGTACCCTGGGTTTGATCTCCAGCACCTAAATAAGTAGAAGACAAAGAGCATGCTGCAGCTCGTCATCAGGGTAGGTGTCTTCTGGGAGTCCCCATATCTCTACTTTCAAAAACATTTCTTAAGTTTCAATTTTCTGTCACCATCAGGAGCTCCACTGGATAAACCCAGATAAGTATTTCAGATTTTATCATTCTTAGAAGCAAAATGGGGTGTTAAATCTCCACAGTCTCCCCAGGGCAATGGCTCCCACAAAACCATCTTCTTGATCATCTAAAGACACCACACAGAAGCTGTTAGGTATGTGACAAAGCATGAGCCTAACTCCATTTTTATTTCAGAGTTTGAAATGTTTCATATTTTAGTAAGGTATTGTTTTCAGATGTTTCAATCTTATATCATTTTACTTGAATAAACAAATGTGGGCAGGGACAGGGGTACAGCCTACGGTCCCAGCATCTTAGCCAGTCCCTGTCCCGAAACAAGGAGCAGTGGCTGGGCGGTGAGGTGGCCGTGCTCAGTCCCAGTCAAAGGGAACGAGCAGGGAGCCCCCTTGGGACCCACCGTCCGTCCCCCTGGGCTGGGCCTTCCTCCCTCCCCAGCTCGCGGTGTCTCGTGGTAGCCGCTGCTGGCCGCGGCCGCCTGGTTCTCAGCTCCTGGCCCTGGCTGTCGGCTTGGCTAGTGCAGGACCTCGGCCGCTGGGGCCTGCGGCTCTGCTGCCGCCTCGAGGCCGGCTCCTGGGCGTCCAGCTGGACGGGTCCTCAGGCCTTTCTCCTGCCATAGGTGCCCACCTCCCACTGGCCCAAGCCACTGAGGAAGGAGCCAGAGGACCAAGTGTCCGGGACATTATGTGGCAGGGACCCTTCCAGAAGCCCAGCCATCAGTACTTTGTCCCTTTGTCACTCTGAGAGGTGGAAGCAGAGTTAGGGCAGCCGTGGCCGTCCGCGTCCTCGCTTGGTGCCATCAAGTGGCAGCTGGCCCCGCGCCCCAGCACCGCCTTCAGCGGCCGCAGACCCAGCAACACCCTCGGCCCACGGCGTGCGCCGCCCATGGTGGCCGGACCTGCGGAGCCTCGCGGGGCCAGGGGGAGGAGGACGCGACGGCCCGCGTGACTCGGTGACAGGGCGCGTGGCCCGAGGACCTCCGGCTGCAGAGCTGCGCAGGCCTCGGCCTCGTGGAGCTCTCGACTCAGCCTGTCGTCCAAAGTCCCCGACGGAGGGACAGACAGCGACGGCAGGAGATGAAGATAGTCACGGTTCAGATCCGGCTCCTGGCCCCTAATGAAACTGCGAGGAGCGGGGACGGCCCGCCTGGGGAGGGGAGACTCGGGGACACAGTAGTGACGCCCGTGAGGCCCTGTCCTAGGCAGCTGGCTCCTGGCCTCGGAAGGACGGTCCTTTCTCGGGGGCAGAGACGGCAGTTGTCCACTCCTAGAGAGGTCGGGGGAACGGGCGTCCCTGTATCTTCTCAGGAGAGGACAGGGAGCCAGCGTGCCCCATAAGTGGCCCTGTCCCAGTGAGACCAGGCCAAGAGCGTCCGCGTCCCCCTCCCAGTGAGGACAGGGGAGCTCCAGGCTCTCCCGTTTCTGGGAGTGAGGGCGGCCTCCTAAGCGGGAGGGCGGGGTGGGCGGAGGCGCCCCAAGGGAAGGCTCCCAGGAGGGTGGAGCGGCAGGGGTGCCCATTACCCCAGGCCAGTAAAGACTTAGGACATCTGGCAAGTGGCATTTCCAGTGACCTCTTACAGAGTGATTAGAAGTGTATGGATCCAGCTTGGCACAGTGCAGCCCTGTAATCCAGGAGCTCGGGAGGCTCAGGCCGGAGGATGGCAGTTCAGAGCCAGCCTCAGCAAGAGGCCCTGTCTCTAAGATACAAGCCAGGGCTGGGTGTGGCTCAGGGGCCGAGGGCCCGAGTTGGATCCCTGTACCAAATATATACCAGCCCTGTGCTTAGGATCATGTCTACAGACACAACCACGCACACACACTCGTAGTCACGGGACGTGGAGGGGCGAGGAGGGTGCAGAACTGGGCTCCAGTGGCCTCGTGAATCAACTTACATTACACTTCCATCAACCCCAGTGGCCCCAGAGCTCACTGCCTCCTCGGTTTTGTTTTTACAGTGACGGGGATTGAGCTGAGGGCAGTCTGCACTGAGTCACACACTCCAGGCCTTTTTCTGGTTCATTTTGAGAGAGGGTCTCACAAAGTGACTTGCCGTCCCCCTGACCCACCTTCCTTGACAGGAAAACCCTGGGGGTGGCTGGGCACTGTGTCCTCCTCCCAACGGAGGGCTCAACCAGAGGGATGTTTCCACAGTAGACGGCGGGACACCGTGTCACAATTTCCCTTCTCCAAGAAAACTCTACGGTTTGGCCTGGAAGGTCCCCAAGGTGTCATGTGGGAGGTGAGGTCCGCATTCAGTCAGGTTCAGGTGGGGCTGCGGGAGCGCTGTGCCGCAGTCTGGCTGGGCACAATTCAGGAGCCACTTGTCAAAAGAAACTAACTTTATTTTTAGAACCACACAGGATAAACAAAACAGCTCCTCAGGAAAAAACCCTCAGCGCCCAACTGCCACCACCGGCTTCCCACAAGCCACACACCCCAACAACCTCTTCCTCCCACCATCCTCCTGCTCTTGAGGCCGATTGGCTGGGTCGCATGGGCGGAGCCAAAAAAGTCCCCCAATGAGCAGCTCCGTGGTCTGAAAGGGCAGGGAAACAGCCCAATGAGCATCACCGCAGAGGAGCCAATCAGCTAGATGTTGCTAGATGTTGCTGGGGCTGCTGTGAGCCAATCATCAGCTGGTAGTCTGAAAGGGCAGGGAAACAGCTCAATGAGCATCTCCACAGAGGAGCCAATCAGCTAGGTGTTGCTGGGGCCGCTGTGAGCCAATCATCAGCTGGCAGTCTGAAAGTTTGCTGGAGCCCCTTCGGCTGTGGCTCTCAACATCTCCCCCTCTCTGTTTAAACAAGAAGCATGTGGCTTAGGGACCATGTCTGCCTTAGGTTGTCCAATAGTACACATGGTCCTTACCCGTTATTGGATGAGCTGACCTCAAAGCGTCAGCCTCCTGTCTTAGGTTGGTACCATAGTAATTGGATCTTACCCGTCATTGACTACCAGTCCAGTATATAGCCACACCTGTGTAGAGGTCTTCGTACCAGCGGGGGGGGGTGAGGTTCTTTGCCTCACCTCTGTTGGCCCCCAAATTTTAGCTGAATGATCATGACAAAGAGAAGGGAGGAAGATACACCAAGCCAGCTGACGGCTCCTTTTGGAAAAATTGTACCACCGATGACACCATCAGCATAAATACCCCAACACTACCAGAAGTTGCTGCACCAACAGATAGTTCACAATGCATACAAGTGAGTTCACAATGCATATAAGTGATACATAGTCCAGGCAAGTTCTGCAAGCAGTTCAGTGATGGCTATTGCAGAAGCTGTAGATTGGTTTTATCTTTGTCTTCATGCACTGGGATGAAGATAGGAATTCTGGCAATAATGGCTAAAGAAAAAATTATGTAACGTTCCAGAAGGCATTAAAAGAAAACAATTTTCTTAACAATTTACATTATCTTTAAGAGAATTATTAAATATAATGAAAAGGAAAGGTGAAAGTAAACAAACAGATCTGTTAACCTCCTTTTTTGTTCACATTTTAAAACAATCTTCAACAGCTGTTTACCCAATTTAAATTAAACCATTTAAATCACGTGAATAAAAAAAAATTATTTGGATCCATTTTTTCATGAGCGCTCATCATATATGACATATGGACATACGTACATTCAAACACAAAACACAAGTGTGCACACATAATACATACGACACATAACATAATAGTAAAGGCCTTATAACTTTTTACAGGTGAAATCTCCATTGCAATGTTTAAATACTCTATAGTCAAAAAATAGAACTGATCAGCAAAACATTAACCTAGGTCTGTATGAGCTCAAAAAAAAAAAAAATATGGGAAAGGGCAATAATAAAATAGATATTGAAAAAAGCATTCTGGTTCTGTCGCAGATGTAAGAATAACCAAACTGGAGTTCTGGATATCACATCTTCTTTTTGGTCTGTAGAAATCGCTTTAGTTAATCTGTCTGGAATCCAAATCAGCTGCTGTTCTCCCTGTGGAAACACATAAACAGACCCCCGATTCCAGGCAATCACTGGGTCAGGACCTTAGTTAATCTCTCTGGAATCCAAATCGGCTGCTGTTCTCCCTGTGGAAACACACAAACAGACCCCCGACTCCAGACAATTACTGGGTCAGGACCTTTCCATTGTCCTGTTAGAATATCCTTCCAAAGTACCTTGGGCTTATATACATTTTTTGGACACATATGCCTTTCCGCAGCACTAAGCCCTGATGAATCCAAATTTAAAAAGTTTAGAGTAAAAAGGGTTATTTTAAGTTTATCTTTGGGGAATATATACCCCTTCCCAATTCCTTCTTTTTGCTTTAATAAGTACATTTTAATAGTTTGATGAGCTCTTTCAACAATGCCTTGTCCCTGTGGATTGTATGGGATTCCTGTTATATGAGTAATGCCAAATGATGAGCAAAATTGTTTAAAAGAGGTAGAAGTATAACCAGGGGCATTATCTGTTTTTAACTGTTTTGGAACGCCCACAGTGGCAAAATTTTGTAAGCAATGAGCTATAACATCTTTAGTTTTTTCTCCGGCATGAAGGGAGCCCATCAAAAATCCAGAAGAAGTATCAACTGTAACATGCAAATATTTCAATTTTCCAAATTCTGGCAAGTGTGTGACGTCCATCTGCCAAATATGGTTAGGTATCAATCCTCTAGGATTGACTCCAAGATTAACTTGTGGTAAAAAGGTCACACAATTTTGACATTGTTTTATTATTTGTCTAGCTTGTTCCTTAGTTATTTTAAAATGCTTTTGTAAAGTATTAGCATTGACATGGAACTTTTTATGAAAATTTATAGCTTCTTCTAGTGTAGAGAAAATATGTATGTCATGTGTAGTTTTATCTGCTAAATCATTGCCCAAACTAAGGGCTCCAGGCAATCCTGTATGTGCCCTGATATGTCCTATAAAGAATGGATCTTTTCTGTCCCAGATTAGACTTTGTATAGTGGAAAGCAAAAAGAAAATAGTAGAGGAAGGGGAAATCCTACCAGCATCTTCAAGGGATACTATAGCATTAACTATATACTGACTATCGGAAAATAAATTAAATACAGAATTTTTAAACATCACAAAAGCCTGTAATACTGCCTTAAGCTCTACCTTTTGAGCTGATTGTTTGGGTACTAAAAATGTAAAAGTTTGATCAGGGGTAACTATTGCTGCTGTACCATTATTTGATCCATCAGTGAATATATTTGGAGCATTCCCGATAGGTGTTTTCCTTGTCATTTTTGGAAAAATTACAGGATGCGATGACCAAAAAGACAATAAAGGATTAGATGGTAAGTGGTTATCAAATGAAACATTAGATTTGCACATGATTATTGCCCAAGTATTTAACTCATTAGCTAACTCATCCACTTGATCCATAGTATATGGAGTAATAATTTTATTGGGAGAAATTCCAAACACTCCCTTTGCTGCTTTTATTCCTTTGAGTATTAATTGTCCTACAGCCTCAGGATACCTAGTAAGAATAGTGTTAGGAGAATAAGATAAGTGTATCCATAATAATGGGCCTTCTTGCCAAAATACTCCTGTAGGAATATTTTTTGTTGGTAGTACAATAAATAATAAAGGCAAACTTATATCAATTCTATCCAAATGCATATTTTCCATATATGTTTCAATGATTTTTAATGCCTTTCTTGCTTCAGGCGTTAACATTCGGGGTGAATTTGAATCTGATGGACCTTTTAGGATATCAAATAAAGGTCCCAACTCTCCTGTTGGTATGCCTAGATAAGGCCTTATCCAATTTATGTCTCCTAATAACTTTTGAAAGTCGTTAAGTGATTTGAGTTGATCTACTCGTATTTGAATTTTTGGTGGACGGACCATGGTTGAGGATAATAGAACTCCTAAATAATTAATTGGAAAATTTAATTGTACTTTATCTATTGCTATCTCTAGATTATAATTTTTTAATAAGTTTGTAAGTGTGGCATAACAGTCTAGCAATGTGTTTTTAGCTTTGTGTGCTAATAATACATCATCCATATAGTGAAATATTTGTAGTTCAGGATTTTGATTTCTAAGTGGCTGTATTGCTTTGTTAATATAAATTTGACACATAGTTGGGCTGTTAGCCATCCCTTGAGGGAGTACTTTCCATTCATATCTCTGATCAGGACCTTCATGATTCAGTGCAGGGATAGTAAATGCAAAACGTGGACTATCCTCAGGATGAATTGGAATTGAAAAAAAACAATCTTTAATATCCATAACTAAAACATACCAAGTTTTTGGCAAAGCAGACAATTGAGGAATCCCCGATTGAGCAGTTCCCATAATAACCATCTCATTATTAATGGCTCTTAAATCTTGCAATAATCTCCATTTACCAGATTTCTTTTTGATGACAAAAATGGGAGTATTATGGGGAGATACAGAAGGTTGTATATGTCCTTCTGCTAATTGTTGTTTGACCAGATCATGGGCTGCTAGTATCTTTTCTTTAGTCAGGGGCCACTGAGGAACCCATACTGGTCTTTCTGATTTCCAAGTAATTTTTATTGTCTCAGTGGCCCTTTCTGAAAATCCAACCCATGTCTGTCTGTTCCTTGATCTATTTGTATTGGTGCTGCTATACCTTGTTCTTGTTTTCCTAATCTTTTTCCTTTCCTAAAACCTTGTCTAGTCATAATAGTGGGTGCATTTTGGTTGATGTTATTTGTTAATGTCAAACCTAATTGATCTAGGACATCTCGTCCCCATAAATTTATAGGAAGATGATCCAATACATATGGCTGTATAGTTCCTTCACATCCTTCAGGATCCTTCCAATCTAATACCATTGCACTTCTATGGGGATTAGTCGCCACTCCTAGGCCTCGAAGCGTTTGAGTGGCTTGTTGTAATGGCCAATGTTTTGGCCATTCTTGACGAGAGATGATGCTAAGGTCTGCACCTGTATCCAGTAGCCCATTAAATTCATGTCCTTGAATATTTAGTTTTAGCATGGGGCGAGAATCTAAATTTAAAGACAGCATAGCCCAATCTACACCTGTGGAGCCTAATCCCTTGGAACCTCTTTCTATAGCACGACTGGAAAATTTATCATGTAGGCTGGGTGTTATTAGTAACTGTGCTATTCTATCTCCTGGTGATAATTTTACTGGCTATAATTTTTATTTCACCTTCATAATCGGGATCAATTACCCCAGGACTTATCATAAGTCCTTTTAGAGTAGAAGAGCTGCGTCCCAATAATAAGCCTACTGTTCCTTTGGGAAGAGGTCCTTTCACCCCTGTGGGAATGATTTGAACTCCCATCTCTGGAGTTAGTACTGATCTGGCGGAGGCGCAGATGTCCAACCCTGCGCTCCCTCTGGTTTGTCTGATGAGGGATCTGATGGACAATGTGTCCTGGGCACTACCCTGATGGGGTTGCTGGGTTCCTCCAGTGCTCCGTATATTTGTGGTTTTGGGCCCCGGAGCATTGGGCCCCCCTGTCCATTTTTTGGCAATGGAGCCCAATGCCTTTCTCCACGATATCGTGGATAAACACTTGGTCCTTGTTCGTTTTTTGATAATGGAGTACCCTCTATGGTGGTTTGAGAACGGCATTCATTAGCCCAATGTCTCCCTCTACGGCATCGTGGGCAAATACCCGGTATTCTACTCCTTTGATACCTAGTTTTGTTAAACCCTCCTCCTATGGGGCAATTCCTTTTAAAATGTCCTGTTTGTTCACAATTGTAGCATGTTCTTGGCCTGGCATCTAAAGCCTGTTTTACTGCAGCTGCCACAATTTTCCCTTGTTCATTAATGTCTCTGGCATCTAAAGCCTGTTGTACTGCAGCTGCCAAGACTTGCTCTTGTTCATTAATGTCTCTACATAATTTAATATATGTGTTTAAATCTTCATGTTTCCATGGTCTAATGATATCTCTGCACCAACGATTCGCTTGGTCATAAGCCAGTTGTTTTATTAATGGCATTGCTTGTTCTGTATTCCCAAAAACTCTGGTAGCTGTTTGAATAAGCCTATCTACAAATTCAGCATAAGATTCATTAGTTCCTTGTATTATCTTAGATAATTGACCTTGTAAACCTCCATGTCCTTGTAAAGTCTTCCATGCCTTAACTGCATCTACAGCAATTTGTAAATATACACCAGGATCATATGCAATTTGTTGGTGCTGACCCTCATAAGGTCCCTTTCCTAACAACATATCTAGATTTCTCTGAGGATAACCAGCTGCTGCATTTCGCCTAGCCGTCTCCTTGCAAAATTCCTCATTGGCAACCTTCCATAACAGGTATTGTCCTCCATTTAGCACAGCTTTACACATATTAGCCCAATCTGCTGGCGTCATGTTCAAGTTGGTAATGGATTCGACCAAGCTTACAGTGAAGGGTGCTTGGGGACCATAGGTTGTTACAGCCTCTTTTAGCTGCTTCACTGTTTTGAAATTTAAAGTATGGTAAATTCGCTGCCCTCCTACCTCAAATACAGGGCATGTTAATACTTGAGATCCTGTCTCAGGATCTGAACTATCCACTGCGGGGGTTGGGGGCCTCTCAGCATATGAAGGTGGCCTTGTCAGTTGGACACTTATGTCCTCTGGTGATAGAAAGGTGTTAGTAGCAGTCTCCTGTAGAGGTGGTGCTGTTGGTTGGACACTTAAGCCCTCTGGTGATAGAAAGGTTTTAGTAGCAGTCTCCTTTTGTAACTTTCCCCCTGATGGCTTTTTCTGCTCTAAACTTTCTTTCTCTGTCTGATTAGCTCGAAAGACCTTCTCTTTTACTTGAATCTTTCCTCTTTCTGACTAACTTGAGAGACCTCCTCATTTACTTGAATCAATATGTCTTCTCCTTCCTCTACCTTTGTCTGAATTGAAGGTTTTGGTGGTGGCAGTTGGGCTCTGAGGGTTTTTTCCTGAGGAGCTGTTTTGTTTATCTTGTGTGGTTCTAAAAATAAAGTTAGTTTCTTTTGACAAGTGGCTCCTGAATTGTGCCCAGCCAGACTGCGGCATTTGGTGGCCCGTACGGGGATCGAACCCGCGACCTTGGCATTATCAGCACCAACACGCTGGATGACAGGACACCAGCCTCACCAGTGGATTGATCCTGTTGGCAGAGGGTGGAGACTGTGGGAGACAGGGCCTAGTTGGAGGAGGGAGGTCACTGGGACATGCCCTAGAAGGACATATCTTGTGCCTGGCCCCTTCTCTGCTTCCCCGCATAAGGTGAGCGGCTCTGCTTCACCCAAGCCTCCCGCCATGATGTGCATCACTGCAGGCCCAAAACAATGGAGCTGGCCGACCACAGACTGAAACCTCTGAAAATGAGCCCTAGTGAATCTTTACTCCTCAACTTGATTTTCCTCAGTTAGTTTGTCACAGCAATGAGAAGCTAGCAGACACCAACTCATCAGTTATTAAAGCAGATGTTCCAGAAAGAGTGGAGCTGAAAGAAATGCATCCTTACAATGGCAACCCTGCAGATCCAGGGGCACCTTTAAGAGGACTTCCCTGGTCCCCAGCCTGGATGACCACTCCCAGCAGTCTCACGTACAAAAGAGGCCCAGAACATCCAGTGTCCATTTTTGAAGATCAAAACATAACAAATATTCATAGTAAGCTATCACATATTAATACATGCAAAGAGATGTTACCTAACGTGACACTCTGATGCTTTGTATATTTAAAATATCTTTATTTTGCATTAACACCTAGTAACTGGACGATGTGTAAAGTGCAGCAGGAGATTTCAGTACACACGGATAGTATGTGACGGTCAGGTTGGGGTGATTGGCATATCTGTGGCAGTGCACATTTGTCATTTCTTTGTGTTAGGAACATTCAAAATTGTCCCTACTCTGCTGGAGACTATAGAAGCTACTCCTCAGGTCCAACTGTGCTCGGACCAAGTACATTCTGTGTGTGAAGAACTACTTCAGATCACCTGGCCCAGGGCTGGGCGTGGCGCAGCCCCCAAACAAAGGGCTGCACCATTCTTCCATCACCCCCCACCCCCCCGCGTGGACCACACCCACTTACCAGGGAGGACTGGGCCTCTGGTTTGGGGACTGGCTGACTTCACTGAGCTGGGTGCCTTCAGGCTCCATCCACCCATCCACTCCACGATTCTGTCCTGTAAAGGCGACTCGTGTTCCATGGTGCCACGGCTCCCTGTCCACTCGTCCACTGAGGGACGTCTGGGCTGGCCCCACAGCTACCTGTTGGGAACTGAGCTGCTAGGGACATCGACGTGACGGCATCGCTATTCCTTCTTCTTTTTAAAAGAATTAAAAAATATCTCGGGAAGTAATGTGTCAACTTTTTTAATATTTTTTTTTTTTTTTTTTAGTGGCAGGTGGACACAGTTCCTGTATTTTATTTTTTTGTGCAGCTAAGGATCAAACCCAGCGTCTGACATGTGCTAGGCGAGTGAGACCCTTCCTAGGTTTTCTTTTCTTTTTTTAAAGAGAGCGAATTTTTTAATATTTATTTTTTAGTTCTCGGCGGACACAACATCTTTGTTTGTATGTGGTGCTGAGGATCGAACCCGGGCCGCACGCATGCCAGGCGAGCGCCTACCGCTCGAGCCACATCCCTGCCCCTAGGTTTTCAGTAGAAGAGTAACGGACTCCTCTTGCTCTTAGCCCTGCAAGAGTGCCAGACGCCCAGGACCCCAGGGCCTTTCTATTGTGCCAAGGTCACGACGGAGGTGGCAAAGGTGGCGGTGTAGCCACAGTGAGGCACGCACAGAACTTTCACCAACGCTGCCCAGAAGGCTGCAGACCTTTAGGACACAGCAAATTCAGGAAGCCAGGTGACAGTTAAACGGTCCCATGAAGACAGATGGCCACTGTGTCAGGGTGTTGCATGGGTGTTGGACCCGCCACTTGCCTTGGAGGCGAGCTCCTCGGGACTGGCCGGTGGGCGCCATGCTGGGCTCAGGGTAGTCCCTGACAGTTCAGCAGAAAAGCTTGGGATGCCTTGGATCTGGTCATTTCCGCCACTTCTGCTGGTGCTCCTCGCTCAGCTCAGGGGGCACTTGAAGAGCAATGGCTCTGCTGGACTCTGACAAAGGAACACTGGAAGATGCACGTAAGAGCTGGCGCTGTGTGGGAGGGTGTGCGCACTGTCCACACAGCTGGGCAGCCTCTGTGACGGGTGCGGTCCTGCTCTCAGGCAGCCCCGGCACGGCCTGGGCTGCACTGTGGCTGTTGGTGCCAGGGCAGAGCCGGAGGCCTCCTTTGGCAAAGGGGAGGGAGCGAGGGGCGGTGAGGGGGCACGGAGGCAGGGAAGACGGTGACCGAGACACACCACCACAGAGGCTCCTGGGGGACCACAGCCGGGCAGCGAGGAATGAAAAGCTGCCTCCGTTTGTGTCCCGTGAGCTGAAATGCATCCTGCTGTCAAGTGTGACTAACCAGAACAAATTCTAAAATGTTAAAAAAGAAGAAAGAAAGAAAGAAAGAGGCTGCTCAGAAAAATGCCCAGAGCCTGGGGAGAAGCTCTAGGGGGACATGCCCGGCTGTGCCAGGGCTGTGAGCACCGGGGCTGAGGGCCCCAGGGGTTCTCTGCCTCCAGACCCAAGACCTAAAAGCACCCCCAGCTCCTCCCACCCCTGGAGCTCCCATTGGCAGGACGTGCGTTCGTCACCGAGAAGCTGTGTCCCTCCACCCACTGCCTGGTCACGACCCCCGCCTCTCCACCCGGGCTGCTCTGAAAGTCCTATCAGGAAGCGGCACCTTCCGGAGTCTTCCCCAGGTGCCTGTTTAACTCCACGACACTTCTCTCTTGATTTTCAGTAGTTGTCTTGTTTCTGTCATCATCTGGAATCCACATGTCAAACGAGGGGACGGTCCCAGCTCCTGGGAGATGAGCGGGAGGACTGCAAGTGGAGCCCAGCCTGCAACTCCTGAGACCGTCCCAGAAGAGATGAAAAGCACCGAGCGCTTGTCCAGCGTGCCTGACGCCTGCACCCAGCCCCGGTGCTGCCAAACAGGAGAGGGGACCGGTGGGAATCCAGGCTGCCATGTGAGGCGCCTGGGGCCATGGTCACCGCAGTCTGGCTGGGCACAAATCACCGAGCCGCCACAAAGCACTTGTATGTTCAAACAGGAAACTTTATTGCTGAACTCCAACAGCACTCCACGCACACTCCCCGGCACACCACACCAACCAGAACTCCCTCCACCGGAACTTCACCAACCAACGTGAACTCCCCAGGAATTCCCACGAGAACTGCAAAGTAGCGGGCCCAAGAGGTGGACAACAGGGGCCTATATACAATCGAATCAATCCAGCATCATCTTAACGGCTCGCCGCTCAACCATTACTTCTGGCAAAATGCCAGGGGCCATTCCGACTCGGCTGTGGCTCTCAACAGGAATGAAGTGACAGACCCGCTAGACGAGCTGCCTCAGCAGCCCTATAGGGACACGGGCTCTCGGCTCCGACATAACCGTCAGGACACAGGTGCTCACCACGGAAACCAGGTGACAGGAGAGCTGAGGGGAAGGGCTCTCACGAAGGGGTCAGGGAACCACAGAGCTGCAGCCCAAGCGGGACCCTGGGGGCGTGGAGCCCAGGAGGGCCATGACTCGAGGTGTGTGGACAGTCTGCAGCGCGTGCCAAGAGGGGTGCCAGGTGTGCTTTGGGGCCATTCTAGATTGGCAGAGATAATCAGAAGAATGTGCTTGACCTAGGACCACAGGTCACCGTGGTGAATGGGTGACAATTCATAGACCCTGTCTCCCAGTAAAACTACTCAAAGGGCCGGGGCCGGGGCTCAGCGGAGGCACGCTCACCTCGCATACATGAGGCACTGGGATCGATCCTCGGCACCACGTAAAGGTAAGATATTGTGCCCACCTAAAACTAAACATTAAAAAAAAAAAAAAGCTACTGAGAACACTGGTTATCCACTTCCACATCCCAGAACTCACACGCTGTCCCCCCGTGGACTTGAACTCGGGACACACACTTTCCAGCCTCATTCATGCTGATGACCAATTCAGTGGGACCACTGATACATGAACTTTCACCTTTATGCCAGAGGGTCTCTCTTCTCAACGCAATGCAGTGTGTCCAATAACCGGTCAAGTTCAAAATATGATCACAAATCAGTTGGGAAGAGACTCTTTGAAGAACCTTCCAGAATTACTAATTCCTGTGCATTACATGAGTCCACTAGCAGCAAAGGAAGACGCCTCTTTCAATAATGAAGAATGAAGAGAAAGGTGGACAGTGTGTGTGTGTCCAGTACCTGCACCTGTGGACTAGAAAAGCAAGTTCAACAACAACAGTCACATTCTGACCTCAAGCTGGAAACAAAAGTAGGAATCAAAAGCTTCTCATGTAGGGCTGTGAGGCACGGGGTTCAAGTCTCAGCACTGCATACGAATAAGTAAGTAAGTTTTCATCAAGTCATATACAGAGAAAACTTCTAATGTAAAATCACATCAAATCGTACACGGTAGCACCCACAGGACCAAAATCATAATGTGTCCTAGACAAGTCTACGTGGACGCCCGATTATTTGACGTCTTATATAACAAAACATGCTTAGTACAAGTGATGGCATCCAACAGGATGTTCGTCCTTCCTATCAACAACACCAAGAGAGAGACCAGGGATCCCTGCTAAGGCAGGGAGGCTTGCCTCCCAGGCTTCCCCTTCTGCACTTAAACAGGGTCTTCCCTGGTGTGTTCTTCCTATCCCAAGGGCTTTAGGGCAAGGGAGCAACGTCCCAGGCCTGTCCCAGGCCGCCGTGCTCTCAGAGCCCCTCTCCAGCGTGTGATCTCCTGTGGGCCTGCAGGGACGCCAGGTACCTGAAGGCTTTCCCACACTGCTTGCACTCGTAGGGTCTCTCCCCGGTGTGCGACCTCATGTGCACGCGCAGGGATGAGGAGCAGCGGTAGGCTTTCCCACACTGGGTGCACTCGTAGGGCTTCCCTCCGCCGTGTGACCGCATGTGTTTTTGGAGATACTGAGGGTGGCTGAAGGCCTTCCCGCACTGCCTGCAGCCGTGAGGCTTCTCCCCACTGTGGGTTCTCACGTGCTCTCGCAGGGAGGAGGCGCAGCCGAAGGCCCGGCCACACTGCTGACAGCCAAAGGGCCTCTCCCCAGTGTGCGTCCTCGCGTGTATGCGGAGGGAGGAGGAGAAGCGGTAGGCCCTGCCACACTGGGCACACTGGTAGGGCTGCACCCCGCTGTGGGTCTTGACGTGTCTCCTGAAGTAGGTGGCGCAGCTGAAGGCCTTCCCACACTGCTCACACGCACGGGGCTTCTCGGCAGCATGCGTCCTCAGGTGCGCTCTCAGGGATGAGGGGTACCTGAAGGCTTTCCCACACTCTTTACAGTCATAGGGCTTCTCCCTGCTGTGTGACCTCCCGTGCTCCCGCAGAGACGAGTAGCACGCGAATGCCTTTCCACAGCGGGTGCACTCATAGGGCTTCTCTCCAGTGTGTGTCCTCGTGTGATCCCGAAAGGAGGAGTAGCAGCTGAAGGCCTTCCCACAGTGCGTGCAGCGGTAGGGCTTCTCCCCACTGTGCGTCCGCACATGGTCGCGGAAGTAGGAGGGGCAGCTGAAGGCCTTCCCGCACTCCGCACACTCATAGGGTTTCTCCCCAGTGTGCGTCCTGGCGTGCCGGGCGAGGTAGGAGTGGTACTGAAAGGCCTTCCCACACACGGCACACGCGTGCCTTTTCTCCCCTCGGTGACCCCGCACATGAGCCTGTAAGGATGAGGGGCAAGAGAGAACTTTCCCACATTTCTTACATTTCAGAGATTTTTTGCTACTAGGACTTTCCACGTGTTCACTCGGTGCTCCCCCGGGGTCCCCTCGTTTGTGGGGTCTCTCTGCAGTGTCAGTTTTTGCATGGGGACCCGGGCTGCCGCCGGCTTGCTCACGTTCCTCACAAGGATGAGGCTTCTGTCCAGTGTGCGGTGCTTGCTGGTTCCTGGAGGCCCTTGCACGCGTGGTACGTTCCCAGGGCTGACCTCTACTGGGGACACGCCTGTGCACAGCGTGGCCCACAGCGTCTCCATGCTGACCCTCCGTCTGTCTGGAGAGGCCGTCCACCACGCCACCTCTGTTCAAAACAGGAAGCACACTGTTAAACCGCATGCAGGTCCCCTGCCGCTGCAGCCCGCAGCAGGTGTGCATGATGGCTCTGGCTACTCTGCCCCACCTTCCTGCTTATTGTCAGCACTGCTGCCTCAGGGTCCTGGGCCCTGGGCTTCACGGGCCAGCCAGAGGCCCCGGCAGCCTTCCTGCCTGGGGACCGCCTGCTGGCAGGGCCAAGTTGTTCCCGATTCTCAATGTCAACATCACATTGATAAAAGTACTCCTATGAAAACTCTCCACGGGCACCCACTGTCCAGCAAGGACGACGTGTTTCATTTCGTCCTGAGTCAGCCTAACACGCAGAGAGGATGCTCACATGCCCAAGTGCACTCACCTCCAACGCCTGGCCTGCACCTCCTCATCGCCAGGGTCATCGAGCCTCCAGTTTTCTCCAAAAGCAGACCAGAAATCCCTTCTTGTAAAATCGGCGCTGGATATTCCATTTCTCAAAATGTACTGCTGAAAATGTGACCCGCTGGCTTTAGTGTGAAAGCAACAACCTGGGATAATTGGTGACACAGTTATTCCTTGGGAAAGGAATGGTGAGATAACACAAAGATAACAGGTATATTTCTTTCTGTATTCTGACCCAGAAATATATAGTCAGGTTGGTCAGTGGCAAAACAAAAAAGAATGGGGGGAGGGATACACCGCTTTTTTAATATTTATTTTTTATTTAGGTGGACACATGCCTTTATTCTACATTTACGTGGTGCTGAGGGTTGAGCCCTGTGCCCCATGCACGCTGTGGAGCGCTCTGCCTCTGAGCCCAGCCTGGGAAACCCCATTCTCTAAGATCAACCTGGGAGTCAGAAAGCCTGGGAGGACCTTGGTACTGGGCTTTGTCAGCGCAAAGGAAAAGGATCCGATGCAGCCTGCTCCCTGTGAGACAGCTCCACGTGGTCGGAGGCTTACGCTGACAGCACCAAGGGAGGCCTTAGGCAAGATGCACAGCCCAATCCTGCCACTTCCAGGGGTGGTGAGAGGAGGGACAGGAGGAGCAGAGGACCAAGGGCACGGGCGGATGCTGAGGGCCACAGCCGAGTCGGAATGGCCCCTGGCATTTTGCCAATAGTATTGGTTGAGAGGCAAGCCATTAAGATGATGCTGGATTGATTCAGTTGTATATTAGTCCTTTACTGTCCACCTCGGCCTGCTACTTTGGAGTTCTCGTGGGGATTCCCGGAGAGTTCCCATTGGTTGGGGAAGTGCGGGAGGAGGGATTTCCGGTTGGTGGTTCTGGGAGGAGCCACGTGGCGTTGGGGAGAGTTCCTGGGGAGCGGGTGTGGAGTTCAGAAGTAAAGTGTGTCCCTCTTGAGGGGCTGTGATCTGTGCCAGCCAGACTGCGGCAGGCGGACTTGGTCCCCACCCCTCATGCAGAACTGTGCCTCAAGGGCTCCTGCTCTCCTGTGTCCACACCCAGGGACCTGGAGGGATCCCGTCTCGGTCCCCAGCTGCCACTGGGCTGCCACCATGTAGAGAGGACATGACAAGGGCAGGAGGGAAGGGCACCACCTGGCCTGCGCAGGGCGGCTCCACTCCAGGCTGCTGCAGCAGGAGTGTGGGGCTCACTTCAGCAAAGCGGCCACATCACACGTGGCTGACCACAGTGGAACGCACAGGAGTGACCCACAGAGCTGCTTTCTACACTCCAGAGTGACACTGGAGACTGTGCCCACTTACAGAACTCAGGGACCTCAGAACTGTGGCCATGCGGGTGAGGCGGTCCTCAGGAAGCGGAGGCAGCAGGATCCAAGTTCAAGGCAATTTATCAAAACTGTGTCTCAGAATTTTAAAAGGGCTGGGACGTGGCTCATTGGCACATGACCCCTCACTTCAGTCCCCCATAGCAAAAAAAAAAAAAAAAACTGCTAAGAAAAACGGCAATAAGATATAAAATCTTGTTTCATGGAGAAGACTTTTTTGTGGGGTGTTACCAGGGACTGAACTCAGGGGCACTATTTTTTTGTATTTTATTCAAACAACTCTCTCTGAGTTTTAGTGCCTCACTCTGCTGAGGCTGGCTTTGAACTCAGGATCCTCCTGTCTCAGCTCCCAAGCCGCCGCGCGGGGCCTCCTGGAGAGGACTTTGTCTCTCTTCAAGCATGTTCCAGTTTCTTAGCCCAAAGGAAAAACGAGGCTCAGGGAAGGACAGCCGCCGCCCCACCTGCGGAGGCCAGGTGCCTGCAGGTCTCCAGCATCACCTCCCTGTAGAGGTCCCTCTGAGCACGGTCCAGCAGGGCCCACTCCTCGGGGGAGAAGTCCACAGCCACGTCCTCAAAGGCCACTGGGTCCTAGAACATCACACATTCCGTTTCAGAAAGGCACGGTCCCCCCGTCATGCAGGGAAGGCAGGGGCCGGCAGTTGGGGACACTGGAATCGACTCAGGAATCCTGAGCCCTTGGCCCTCACACTGCTGTGCGCAGTGACAACGGGAAGCAAGTGGAATGCCAGGCACCCTGGCGGGGTGCTGTGGGGACAGGGGCAGGGGCAGCTGGGGCGAGCCCCCACAGTGATTGAGACGGCAGTCACGACAGGGAGAGATGGAAGACATCACCAGTTGGGTGGCGTGGAGACCAGGTGTGGCTGGCTCAAATCTCACAGTAGCCAGACCCCAAACACCAAGTGCCCATCAACTGACACGGCTGAGCAAAAATATCTGCCCTACCACAAAAGGTGCCCAGGTGCACCATTCCACATTGTGTGGGTCAGGACTCCTGACCCCAGCTGAGACCCTGCCTGTCCCTGACTGTGAGGGCTGAGGTCAGTGGCAAAACAAAAAGAATGGGGGAGGGATACCCCGTTTTTTTAATATTTATTTTTGATTTAAGTGGACACAGTGCCTTTATTCTACATTTTTGTGGGCAGGGGTCTGCGCTATGGATGGGAAGCAAGCAGAGACAGGTCGGCTGGGTGCTCAGGACCCCCACTCCTTCCCTCCAGGTGGTGACTTAGAAACCCTCATGAGCCTACCACCGGCTGAACAGGAGCTCCTCCCTCAGTGGGCCATCCTAGACTTACTCAGTTTGCACAGATTGTACTCTGACTGCCCCAAACCACAGGAAACAGCTTGAGGGTCACCTCAGCAGCTGTCCTGAGCAGATGGCTCCTTCTGCCACTGTACCAGGGCTGGGGGCCCAGCAAGGGAGGCTTTGGAGCCAGCCCAGGTGACCTCCACCACCCGGGCAGGCTCCACTGGGGCTCAGCTGAGACACTGTCCTCAGACCCCAGTCCCCACCCAGGTGAGGCACCTGCTCCACACTAAGCCCTCCGCGCGTGTCTGAATCAGAATGCAGCAGAATCACACATCCACCCTATGTTCAAGGATGGGGAGGGCAGATTCTAAGAAATAAATGTATTATCCCTCCAAGATCCCTTAAAGAAAACAGCATCAATTATCCTTATCCTCACTACTTACCCTCATGATGAACTGTAAATTTAAACTGTGAGTCAAACCGACACTTCAGTTTTCTGGGTTGTGTTTTGCAGAAGGGGCATTATACCTGATGCCCAGACACTAAGGAGAAGTGGGACAGGGTCCTGCATGGCAAGATCACTACAATTTAACACTCCTTTCCACCCAAGTCTTCATCTTCCTCTCTGAGTTGTAGGGTGGTCTGTGTCTTCCTACAATTTTAATGGAAAGGTAATGAATGTTTCCATATTTTGAGACGTTTTTCCCCAAAAGCACACTCAGGCTAAACCTTGGAATACAATCTAACAGCAACAGGCAAAAAACAGAACAAAAAAAAACTTCCCACCTTCATTAAGACAAGGAAAAGACAAAAGAAGCTGCTATTTGGGCTGGGGATGTGGCTCAAGCAGTAGTGCGCTCGCCTGGCATTCGTGTGGCCCGGGTTCAATCCTCAGCACCACATACAAACAAAGATGGTGTGTCTGCTGAAAACTTAAAAATAAATATTAAAAAAAAAAAAAAGAAGCTGCTATTTTACAAGGAATGGAAGCTGAGCTGGATCAGGAAGCACTGGTGCTGAGCTGTGACAGGTGCCGCTAGCCACAGCTGGCAGTGACCTTGAGCCGGGGTGAGTGTGTGCTCCCGGAGACAGCAGAGGGGAAAGGAATCCCACCCTGTGTTTTGGAGAAGGGTCCTGCAAGCACATGAGCCGTGAAGGGTCGTGCCTTGTGGGCCCAGGAGATCAGACCCAGACCCTCCAAATTCCCACTCTCTCTCACATACTGGATAGCTGAACTGCTGGTCCCCGCTGACCAACTGGAACAAAACGTCTGATAGGCAAGCCTTGGCTTTCTTCCAGGGCCTGCATGAGGGTACCCTGAGCCTGCAGACAGCCCTCCTGAGAACCAGCTGGCCTCAGGCGCGGTGGACCAGCACGCCTAGGACGCCTGACTTCATCAGTCTTCCCACGACTGGCTCTTTCTAGCCTTGTTTAGGGCTCCCCGAAGGAAAACTTCTGACCCAGGTCTTCAGATGCTGTGGACCTCGCGAGAGAAACACTCTCCTGTTCCAGTGCGTCCTCTGCCCCTACTGCCTCTTGCAGGAGACCCCTCCCCATGTGGCCACAGTCCCTTGTCCCCTTCATCCAGGCCCCCCAATAATCCTTTTCGATACAAGTCTGTGCGGGCTAAGTTTGGATGTTTTATTTCACTCGGGCTTCGACCAGTGTTCCAATCCCCTCTTACCAATCGTCACTCGGGGAACGTGGGGTGGTGCCCAAGTCTGAGCCAGCACAAAACTGTAACCTGACCGCCTGTCCCCGCCGGCCTCCCCCTCACAGCTCCCGTTCGCCTCTCCTTCCCTGCTGGATTCCGAGGCCGAGCACCCTCTCCACTGGCCACCGCCTTTCCGAACAGCCTCTCCGTTCAAGACTGGCTTTGATCTGGACAGCGGCAGGGCAGTCACCCCAGGTCCGATCCGCTCCCTAAAGTCCCAGGCTGACCCCTCAAGTAGCCCTCAAGTTCCTCGGCTGTCCCTCCCAAAACTGACCCGGGGCCCCTGCCCGCCCCGCCACCCCCCGAACTAGCCACCAGCTCCTCCCGCCCCGACCGTCTTCATACACGGGCGCTGGGACACTGTCGCCCGCGGCCCAGGCGCCAGAGCTCCGCGCCGCCCTCCGGGTGTGGCCTGGCGGAGCCGTGGACTCCGGGGCGCAGGGAATCGCAAGGCCGCTCGTACCCGCCCCTGGGCTCGGGCGCCGCCCGCTCTCACCATCCTCCGCCCTCCCGGGCCCGCGCTCGCTCCCAGTGGCTGGCGGACAGCGCGGGCACCTTCACCTGGGACGGCTCAGCTGCGAAGCCCCGCCCCGGCCTCTGATTGGTTCCTGCTACCCACGCCAGCGCTCTCCATTGGACGGTTCCCCCCCGGAGCTCTTGATTGGCCAGTACGCAGGGCGCGCTCCCAAACTCGCGATTGTTCCGCGGCTCCGCCCCGTCTGCTCTGATTGGACGGTTCTCCGGGTTCCGCCGACCGCAGCTCGGCGGACGGGCGAGCGGGAATTCGCCTGGGCCGCGCTTCCTGTCCCCGCGTCTGTGTCTGGGTTTGCGCTTGGCTCTGCTCTGCGTCCTCCTGGACGTGGGCACCAGGTGTGCACGGGACTGCAGACTCAGTTTCCTCCGGGGGACGCCCAACCCGGACAGGACTGGATGGCACAGGGGACCTGGGTGCCCGCAGGGTCAGAGCCAGACAATGACATCACCACGTGGGCTGAAGTCGGCTCCGAGTGCACGTCTGGCCGGGGCACTGGACGCTCCGCACGACTCCCCGGCCCAGGTAGCTGGTGCTGGACACCAGGACCGGGGACCTCAGGAGCCCTGCTGCACCCGGAGGGGCCGCAAACCTCAGCCGCCAACAGGCAGCAACTCCCATCAGAGCTGAGGGCTGCACCCCAGGGTCCTGACCCTGAAGAACCTTTTAGGTTTGCTTCTGAGGGTGTTCCTAGAGGATCTGAGAATGTAAAGGCTGCAATATCCCTGGGACAATAGTTGGTTTGGTTTTGCTTTTCCATTTTGCAGTTCCTTCAGGTAAAACCTAGTTTCTTGCCTGACAACAAAAAGCAGCCAGTATTAGGGACCTCCACGCTGGAGAAATCCCATCTCTCTCTCTCTCTCTCTTTTTTTTTTTTTTTTTTTTATTTCTTAGTTGTAGGTGGACACAATACCATTATTTTACTTATTCATTTTTTAAAAAATTTTACCCAATACCTTTATTTTGTTTGTTTTTATGTGGTGCTGAGGATTGAACCCAGGGCCTCGGCCTCGCCATGCTATACAAGTGCTCTACCACTGAGCTACAGCCCCAGCCCCAAATTCCATCTCTTCTTGATACCCAAGTCTGCTTCCATTTTTAATCTGGTGATTAACCTCCCTTAGAATCCTGTGAACCTGCACAAAAACGGAGGCCCTGATACCAGGGATACCGCTTCAAAGCTTCTGATACACCTGTCTGTCAGTTCAAACTCAAACTTGTGAGCAAAGGACCTCCTCTGGGCTTGAGAACTGCAGAATGACATAGCTCGAGAGGACTCTGGGTGAATGCTCAAGGGCAGGAGAGGACCAAGGAAATTCCCCAAGGTGCCTGAAAAGAAAAGTGCAGAGATGCTATCCTCATGCTAAATCTAGTGGCACTAGGCTGTGTGGATGTGACTGGTCATTAGTGGCAGCTGCCTAGCTGCAGTCCCCAGTGGGAGATGTTAACAGCTTCACAGACCCTGTCCTGGTTCAAAGGTCAGTATTCCTGTTAATTTTCATGCCCAGTTGAAGAGTTCACTTTCCCAACCAGCTGAACCTGTCATCCCAGCCACTTGGGAGGCTGAAGCAGGAGGATCCCAAGTTTGAGGCCAGCCTCCACAGCTTAGCAAGACCCTGTCTCAAAAACTAAAAAGTCTGGGGATGTGGCTCAGTTGTTAAGTACCTCTGGGATCCATCCTTGGTGCAAAATAAAATAAAATAAAAAATAGAATGCCCCTGAGTTCAATCCCCAGTGCCGCTAAAAAGAAAGGGTCCGCTTTCCTAGGTAGCCCTTTAGTACATGCATAGACCTTGGTCCCCTGATGGCCTCCCAGCTCCATTTTGAAATGCTCCTTAGAAGTTGCTTTTTTCAAACTTTCTCTGGATTCCACACATTGGGCTTGGGATTGTCTGTTCTGTCAGGGAGCCTTACTGAAGGGGTGTGTTGCTTGACTACCTAACCCAACCTTTTGGTAGACACCCTCTTGCCACTGACTGTGAGCCTCTTTGAATTCTTTTTAACTGATTTTTTAAAAAGTAGTAAAATCCTGGGGCAGAGTTGTAGCTCAGTGGTGCAGCACTTGCCTATCATGTGCCTATCACTGGGTTCAAATCCCAGCATCACATGTAAATAAATAAAGGTCTATTGACAACTAAAAAAAAATTTTTTTTGTTTAAAAAGCAGTAAAATTCTAAATGAGTTTGGTTTGAACCTGAAAATCTTAAGGAGATCCAGATATAACCGGGCAGGAGGACTTCCAAGGCACTCAGGAACTGTGCAGCTGACCCTGTCCCTCTGGGCTTGCCAGCGGTGGGAGACGGCAGAAGCACCAGAAAGCAGATCCGGATTCCCCTGGACTCATGCTCTCAGCTGCTCAGGGCCCGCGCCTCTGGCCACAGTGTCTGCGTGTGCTACAGTCAGGTCTGGCACGTCCCCAAAGACCTATGTCTTAAAGGTGGGTCCCTGACTCCGTGCCATTGAGAGGTGGAGGGCCTTTAAGAGTCAGGGCCGGGGAGGGCTTGGGCCACTGGGGCCTGTCCTTGAAGGGGAGGTGGGACCCAGTCTCCTCTGTTACCTCCTGGTCATGAGACAATGTCAGCCAGCCACGCACACCACCATGATGTGCCAACCACGGGCCAAGAACAAGGGAACCACTGGCCGTGACTGAGACCTCTGAGCCCTGAGCCCAAACAGACCTTCCCTCTTTATAATATGGTTATAGAGAGAAAAGATCTAGCCAGATGCAGTGGTGCACGCCTGTGAACCCAGTGACTTGGGAGGCTGAGGCAGGAGGATTGCAAGACAGAGGCCAGCAATTTAGCAAGACCCTGTCTCAAAAATAAAAAGGGCTGGGGATGTGGCTCAGGGGTTAAGGACACCTGGGTTCAATCCCTGGTACCAACAAAAAGAACGAGGTTCATGTTTCAAAGCTGCCTGACCTCTGCCAGGAAACCATCTTCCCTTTTCTCCCACCCAGCAACCCCATGAGGAACCTTGGGCCCCGCCCCAGCCTTGGAAAGGTAGCACACAACCCCAGAGCTGGGGGTGGGCTGGGGGGGACCCTGGCTAGCCCCAGGCCCAGCCCGCGGGCGTCGAGTGGGGGTCTGGGTGAGAGCCGGGCCCTTGGGCAGGTGGGCAGCCCTGGACCGCACAAGGAGGGCTCAGACTGTTTCTGAGCACAGACACCTCAAGGGACTGAGTGGACACTGAGGCCTTCACACGGAGAATCATCTTTGCAAACTGGGCCACTAGGTTAATCAATCAAAGGGTTTCCTATTGCAAGTTGCAGAGTTGGCCTGTTCTCTTTCCCACCTTCTCCATTCATGACCTCGTTCCCGTGCCTGCCACTGACAGTCCGCCCTGCGCTGTCCCCCACGTCAGCACCAGGCTCTGTGGTCTCTCCCAGGCCTCTGCCCACCCCGGGCATCTCGTGGCCATCATCTCCTCCATTTCCCAAACCTTAGGCGCTGGCAGACTTGGAATCTCCTATCAATTTGTCATTAATAACTTTCAAATGATCATTTATCTGTTAACCAGCTGCTGGTTCCACTTAGGTAGAGGTGCCCGACTGCCCACAGGGGACAGTCTGCTGGGGGGCAGCGCGGCCTGGCTCAGCTCTTACAGGTGGTGGGCCTTGGCCTCCCTAGTGTCGCAGGCTGGACAGCTCCGCCAACTGTCAGGGCCGTGAGAGGCTCGTGGCAGAGCGCGTGCCTGGCATGCCAGGGGCCCTGGGTGGGGCCCCGCACTGGAAGAAACACGGCCCTGCTGGCCTGGGCAGGAGTTCTGCCAGAGGAGGGGCAGCTCACCCTCTTCCCTGCATGGAGGCCTAGGTCCGCCTCCGCCTACAAGCCCTGGCCAGCACCCCGGCTCTCGCGACACCCAGCTCCTCCGTCACCGTTCGTCTGGCCTCGCGCTGGGCTCTCCTGTCTCTGCCTCCCCAGGGGCTGGGACTGGGGACTCTCTGAATGACTCACGCCTTCCATCCTGAAGCGAGAGGCTCTGACCGTCACTATAGTGACCTGAACACTGCCCTGGTCCCGGAGGTTGAGGACGCATCTCCAGACGTAGGCGTGTCGCCCCATGGACTGACCTATGCCCACCTGTTCCTTTGTGATGTTACCCCTGTGCCCTGTTTGGCACAGAATGTTCCATGGAAATGCCCTTTGTGTGTCCCCTTCTCCTGCTCTGCCCTTGGGGTGGCCTACCCAGGTGTCAGTCAGCCTGATGTCAGTCAGTGGACATCACGAAGCTAGATCAGCCCCCGAAACCTGACTCTGGCCTCATTAAAATGGCTTCTCCTCAATAAAAGGGCTCAGCACGTGTCTCGCTCTCTCTTTCCACGGACCCTTAAGATAAGAGGAGCCATCGCAGGACCCAAAAAAGGTCTCTCTGTCTCTGTGTGGTCATTTCACGCAGCCCAGTCCCCTGGAGGGACCCTGAGTGTTCTAGTCACGAGGAACGTGACACGGGACGACGGGCAGGTGCACTGTGCCCGTAAGCCCAGCACCCTACAGGGGCCCCGGGCTGCCGGTGTGGGGCCTCACTGCCCCTCTCCGACTGCCTCTCAGCTGTGTGATGTCCACTGTAGAGGCCAGCCACACTGCGCCTGTGCACCTCCTGTGATGGACAGCCGAGTTCTTTCCACGGTGTGGCTGTGGCCAGTGCTGCGGGGAGCGAGCTGCAGGCCATGGCTACTCCAGACCTGTCCCAAGGTCCAGCCGGCCCCAGGCGGTGGGCTGGCCCTCTCTGGCCCTCCAGCTGCTGGGGCGGCTGCGCAGGAGTCCAGTCAGACATCCCGAGGGCCGGGGACGTGGCTCAGGGCTAAAGCGCCCCTTGGTTCCATCCCCAGAACTGGAAAAATAAATCCCTGTCAAGCTGCAGGGAACGCCCAAGGCCACCAGCCCTGAGGATGGGGCAAGGGGGCAGACTCTGCCTCCTGCTGTCAACCTGCCTGGGCTGCAGGGCCAGGAGGGCGGCTGGGTGGACCGGTCACCCGGCCAGCACAGGCCCCGGACCTGACCCCGGGCACAGCGAGGGGAAAGAGTGAAGTCACACACTCGAGAGATTCGCAGATCCGTAAAAAGGCGACCGGGGACACAGCCAGGTGTCCAGCCAGCGGGACGGCACTGCAGCAGGGGCAGTGCACCCTGCCCACGGCAAACACCAGGCCAGCTGAGGGGACCGCAGACCTGAATGTAAAGCCAAAGTCATAAAAGAAAAAAGAGGGGTGAACCGCCCTGGCCTCGGACTGGCAGAGGGCTCTTAGTGCAGTGCCTAGAGACACGAGGAAACAGGACTTCCGCCACCAGAAGTCACAACTCTTGTGACCCAGAGGACACGGCCAAGAGAGCGGAAAAGAAACCCCGAGTGGGAGCTGTGTCTTGAGGTCACGCCTGCCGCGGAGCCGGCTCCAGAGCCAACAGCCTTCCTGCTCAACCGAACCGCACAAGACGGGGCAGGACCCGAGGAGCCATTCTCCCCAGGAAATCTCCCATGGTCACGAGCACATGGTGCCCAGGGTGATCCGTCACCAGGAAAATGCAGGCCACAACCACAGGCACCCTGCGTCCCTCAAGTGGACAGCCAGGATCAGAGACGGTGCGCGTGGGCCCCGGGACTCCAGGCCGCCCTGGTGGGGATGCAAAGTGGTGCAGCAACAGATGCTCAGATAAACAGTTACCCCTGATGTCACCGCTGTTGACCGGTGACGAGTTCTTGCTTCCCCAGTGTTGAAGAATGACCCAAAGAAGCACGCAGAGGCCAGGTCAGAGTCGAAATAGAAGTTTATTAAAGGACAGCAGAAAAGACTTCTCCGGAGGAAGAAGGGGACCCAAGAGGTGGAATCCGTGGATGTGCGGTTGTTTCCCCTTTTTATAGTTTTGGTGACGGAATGTAGGTGGGAGGCCCGAGGGGTGGGACACAGGTGGGCCAAAGGAGTAGTCTGAGCAGGAAGGACTTCTGAGTCAGCACCTTCAAGTTTGCTGGGGGCTGTTTATGAACACTTCTGTGGGATGGGCTTTGGGCCAGGGCCTTTCCAGGACTTCATTTACACTCCATGAGTCGTCCTGCGTTTCCTGGAATCATTCCCAGCATGGCCTCCACTTTAGATTTCACTCGGTATTAGACCCGATTTACCTAACTACACTGACTACCCAACTTTAAATCTGGCTTCCCTGACACAGGATTCCACTCCCAAAATAACTGAACACAGGCACAAACAAAGTCCCACACACCCATATTTATAGCAGCATGACTCCTACTAACCAACAGAGGGACACTGAGACGTCCACCAACGGATCTATAAACACACACAATGCTGCCGCAGTCTGGCTGGGCACAAAGCACCAGCCACTCAGGCAGGAACAAACTTTATTTCCTAACTCCACCAGCACACTCCCCGGGAACTCTCCCGAACGCCACCCACGCGGCTCCTCCAGGAACACACCACACCAACCGGAACTCCCACCACCACCGGAACTTCACCAACCAACGCCAACTCTTCAGGAATCTCCGTGAGAGCGCAACCGGAACTCAACGGGAACTCCGCGAGAACTCAAAAGTCATCATCTTAATGGCTCGCTGGCGTTACCTCTCAACCTCTACTTCTGGCAAAAATGCCATGGTCATCCCAACTCGGCTGTGGCCCTCAACACAACGTGGTCCATCCATACAATGGAATAGTATTCGGTCAGGAAAAGGATGCAGCACCAACACATTCCGACATGAACAAACCATGCAGGACACACACTGTGTGATTCTATTCATATGAAATATCCAGAGTAGAGAGACCTATAGAGAGAAGGTGGACTAGAGGTTACGTATTAGAGGTGGGGAAGAGGGAGATGGGGTGAGGCTAGAGAGTCTATAGTTTCTTATTGTCGTGGTGAAAATGTTCTGAAGTGGAGTCAGAATGATGCCTGGCATATTGCCAGAGGGAATGATTGAAAGGTGACACCAGCGAACCATGGAGATGATGATTTGAGTTAAGCTGTATATAACTGCTGTGATGCTGGATTGATTGAGCTGTATATGGACCCTGCTCTGGGGGAATAGGGCGGCTCCAGGAATCTGCCTTGGGCGCCTGCTACTTTGGAGTTCCCCCGCAGTTCTCCTGGGGATTCCGGGAGATTGGGCGCGTGGAGCCCGGTGGAAGGAGTGTGTTCCTGAGTAGTGTTGAGTAGTGTGTGTGCAGTGCCGTGAGACTTGGGGAATAGAGTTGCTGTTTGAACCTACAAGGCTTTGTGGCGGCTCGGTTATTTGTGCCCAGCCAGACTGCGGCATGAAGTTGTGCTACAGCTGTACAATTCTAGCAACACTAAAAGCCAGTGAATTGTATGCTAAAGCTGAAGGAATCTTATGGTGTCTTAATTATACCTCAAAAGTCTGCACTTTAAAAATGCATACTAAATATTTTTTCAGTCCTGGGGAAGGAACCCAGGGCCCAGCACACACTAGGCAAGTGCTCTACCAGCGAGCCACACCCTAACCCCCTTTATTATTTTCATTTTGAGACAGGATCCCACCACGTTGCCAGGCTGGCCCTGAACTTGTGATCCCCCAGCCTGGAGGAGATGGGATGGCAGAGGGGTACCACTGCCCCTACCCACACAAGCCTCTTTAAATGAAAATAAAAACACCAAATGTCCACATGAGTATAGGGGCTCCATACTGGACCTCAGAAGCCCCAGTGATAAGAAGCCACAGCAATCACGCTTGTAAACACTGAAAATGGCAAGAGTTCCCTGAGAAACCAGACATGGTAGGAAGATACCCATTGACTACAACTGAACCAGATACTCATGACAAAACCCAGGTCTGTAAAGTCTGGCCCAGGAAGTTTCCTTAGGAACCTCCAAGTTGGAAGCTTTGTTGAGCGACCCTATCACTATTCCACTGTCACATGCTAACAGCCGACCAAGCCTCCCCAGTGACCATGAAGGACATGGGGACAGCTGCACTTTCAAGCATCAGCCACTCCAAGGATGATCTGGTAGTTTTTATTACACTGTAAAGTGTATGACAGGCACAGAGGCCACACCTCTAATCTCAGCTATTTGGAGTCTGAGGCAGGAGGATCGTGAGTTTGAGGCCAGATTGGGCAATTCAGCAAGATCTGAGGTTGAGTGTAGAGGGCTTGGGTGGCATGATCGAGACCCCAGGTTCAATCCCCAGCACCAAAACACTAGGAAAAGGAAGACGTTCTCCCTCAGGCATTGCTAAAATGCCTGAGAGCCCAAGTCCTCTCTGTACGGTGGTACAGAGCGTGCACAGAACCAGCACTCATGCCCCCTCGCCCAGACTCCAGCTCCCTCTGCTCACCCAGCACCACACCGATCCTCACACTCAGCCGCAGCCGTGTTTTAGGAAGATTCTACATTTTCAGCACAACTTTCGGGGTGGGAGGGACTGGCCATTGAACTCAGGGGCACTGAGCCACATCCCCAGCCTATTTTGTATTTTACTTAGAGACAGGGTCTCACTGAGTTGCTGAGCCCCGCTGTCGCTGAGGCTGGCTCTGAACTCACGATCCTCCTTTCTCAGCCTCCTGAGCCGCTGGGATGTCACGCGGGGCCACCGCGCGGCTCAGTACAATGGTTTTTAAATATTTTCAAGCCCTGGTTGGTTGAGTCTATGGAGCAGAGTCGCTGGTCACTGAGGGCCAGCTCAGTGCGTTCCTGCTGAGGACATCTCCGAAGGTCACAAGGGCCAGGTGCGGGGCCCACCCGGCCTCCTCTTCCCGCACGCCACTCGGCCCCACTCCCTGAACTTCTCTCCCCGGGAAACTGCCCCTTGGGTCGACAGCGTCACTCTCCACACGTGCGGGCTGCACACTCCACGCGGCGGGGCGCACGTCGGACCGGAGGAAGCGGAACTCCCTCCTCGGCGCCAGGCAAACCCACGCGCCCGCGGGACCCAAGCCCTCGGACTCCGCAGGCGCGCGAGGCCCCACCCACTCCCGCCTCGGCACCGCCCCGGAAGTCCGCTCCAAGGCGAGCCCGCCCCCTGCCCTTTGAACTTCGCTTCGCCCTTTGCCCTTCCCGCCCTGGGCGCGTGCCAGCAGCCAAGGCCACGCCAGGCCAAGAGCGGCGGAGAAGAGTGGTCATCCTCGGGAGAGGACCGCTGGGACAGAGACAGCCGCCCCAAACAGCGGGCCCACGGAACGACAGGCCGCTTCCGGCTATGCAGGAAGCGGAAGAGAAGACGAGTCCGGGAGTTGGGATTGAAGGACGGGCCACGTCCTCCAATCGACAATCAGAGAAACGCTGTTCCCCGCCCCCCGGGAAGAGTGGATACCTGCGGCTGGTCCCGCCCCTCAAGGGGCGTGGTCCAAGTTGAACGGCGCTGGGGGCGTGGTCAGCTCTGGGCCCGCCCCCGGGGCGTGGCTATGGGCCGGGAAGAGGTCCCGCGGCGAGGCTGGGGCTGCACTACCTCCCTCAGCGCCCGGAAGCGCTACGATGAGCGCGCGCCTCGCTGGCGCACGCCGGTGAACGGGTGCGGCCGCCCACTGTGGGCAAGTTTCCTCCTAGGGTCCTCCAGAAATTACTCTCCGCGTGGCGGCTCTTACACTGCAGGCGCCGTGGTTCCGTCACGGACGCTAGATGGCGACCTGGCCCGCATTTTCACATTTGCAAATATTTCATTGTTTCCTGGGATAAACTGCAAAGACTCAGGAAGTGGAAGGCATTGCCCTCCGACCATGTCTCCCACGACGAGCACTGTCCGGGGACAGCCTTGGATGGCCTTCCCAAGCCGTTCTGTGTCCATAAGCAAAACTGCATTTTTTCCAGTAAGCATCCGGGAAGCATCTATGTCCCCAACTTCTCTGTGTTGAAGGGATAGAGCCACAAACGAATCCCATGGATCCTCGCACCCCTTCTTAGGTTTCACTAGGGAGGAACAATATTAGAAAATGGCAGTGTATAATAAATGTCCCAATATGGTGGCGTGGGCTATTGGGCCAAGAGACGGGAGGGAGAGAGGAGTGGTTTTGAGTATCTGTCCTTCTGCTGCTCCCTCCAGTCCTGCCAGCTGTCTGACTCCCAGCGCACCCAGGGAAGGCCCCATCCGGCCCCCAGCCTTTTTCAGGTCCAAGGCAGGAGCTCCCTGGTGCACAGGCTACCCAAGGGCAACTGAGGCGAGAAGCTAGGTGTGTGGGACGTGGAAGTACGTGAGGTGGGACGCACAATTAACTGCACTACTACCGTTTTTTAAATTAACTCTTGGAAAGTCACTGTAAAGGAAAGAAAGCAAAAGAAGAAAACACTTATAAATGCACACAAGTACAGCCAGCCCTCCCAATGCAAGGACTCAACCAATCTCTGAGAATGTTGAAGAGTTCAGTCTGCGGAGTCGGGTGCAGCTCAGTGGTGCAGAGCATGTGCCAGGCCCTGGGTCCCCTCTGCAGCCACACTCGTGCACACACACAGAGATTTTCTCTAGTCTGTATGGAGCAGGTAAGACTGTCCCTCACAATCACAGTGTGACCACTAGGCTCAGTGCAGGCATCAACGTCGTGCCACCTGCTGTAAGTCAGCCTATCCGAGGGTGTGCCCGGGGTCTGTGCCTTTTATCTCAGGGACTTGAGCTTCTGTGGAGTTGGCTCTCCACAGAAGGGGCGGGGAGCACTCGGAGCTATTCCTCCAACTTCCGCGTCTGGAATTAGGTCCAAGAAGTCAGCCCAGCCGCGGGGCGGGGCGGGGGACACCTGGCGTCCAGCTACCTGCAGGCCCGGCCGGAGGGTGAAAGTTCAAGGTCAGCCTGGGCAGGAGCGAGGGCTGGAGGCGCGGCTCGGTGGGAGGCTCCTTGGGTTCAACCCCCAGAACCGGGCGGGGGCTACCCCCCGAACAGCTTCCCTGTTTGGAGGGAGTCGGTGCCAGGCGATCGCGGGGCGCTGAGCTGCGAAGTCCCGGGGGTCCCGTGGCTTTCCCGGGCGGCCCGGAAGGCGAGCCTGTCGGGGACCTTAGGAAGCTTCGCTCGCGGTCGACACGTGACGGTGGGGACGGGCCGAGCAAAGGGCTCACATCGGGTGCCAGGAACCCAAGGGCCCCACCAGCCCCTTCCAGGGCCCGCAGTGACCGGAGGCTCCCCCAGCCCCGCCTCTTAAAGGACCCCCACCCCGAACAGCGCCCGGGAGCAGCCTCCACCCCGGGCCGGTAGGGGACGCTCCGCGCTAGCTGTGGCCGGGAGTGGAAGACCGTGGGGACCCGTGGGGACCCGTGGGGACCTGAGCGCCCATGGGAGCGCGGGATCAGGAGGCAGGGAAAGGGCCTGGCTTGCGGGGGGGGGGTGGGGAGGCCCGGGCAAGGTCACTTTGCAGCCGGCTAGTGAAGAGGGGTTCAGGCCAGAACATCCCGGGAGCTCCTGGGAAGGTCTCCAGGGCCTGAGGGGCCAGCGAGGCTCCGGAAGCTTCTGCAGACCTTGGCCTTTTACTCGAGCAAGTAAGAGCCCTAGAAGGACTTCCAGCAGATCAGGGATGGAACCGACTGTTTTTTTTTCTTTACAGTGCTGGGTCAAACCCAAGCCCCACACGTGGTGGCAAGTGCTCTGGGAGCCGCACTCCCAGCCCTGACGGCATCTTCCTCCTCCTTCTTCTTCAGGATGGAACCCAGGGGTGCTCTGCCACTGAGACAGTCCCCAGCCCTTTTTATGCATCTTGAGACAGGGTCTCACAGCGTTGCTTAAGGCCTTGCTAAGTTGCCCAGACTGGCCCTGAACTTAGAATCCTCCTGCCTCAGCCTCCTGGACTGCTGGGATGGAGGTGTGTGCACACTGCCTGGCCCCATGAACTGTTTTACATATCTTTGTCCAAAGTCTTCAAAACCCCGTGCACACCACACATTCCATTCTGCTCAGTTTGGGCACTTAATTTTCAACTCAAATGCTTGCTCTGTAAGTAGATTTCATAACATTTGCCTTTAAAAAAATTCAATTTCTGAGCTCAAATTGTTCCCAGCATATCTACACAGGTCCCTAAACATTTATGGTAACCAGCTCATGCCTGGTCACCAAGCACGGTCCTGGTTCTAGCCCTGAACGTCCTTCCAGAAAACAGGATGGTGGGTCAGTCTAATTGAATGTCTGTTTTTAATTTAATTTTTAATTAACTAAATTAAACATCCATTTCTTTGGTCCTCCTAGCCACACTTCAATTGCCACGTGGACAGCAGAGTTTGGAAAGAACAATATTTGCTGAGTCAGATAATACAAATGACCATCATTCATCTGAATAAATTCACAGACAACTGTATTAAGAAAGGAAGGGGAGAAGCAGGGGCTGTGGCTCAGCGGCCCTGGGCTCCATCCTCAGCCCCAATGAAAGTGAATAAGTAAATAAAATAAAGGTGTCGTGTGCAACTGCAACTTTACAAAAAAAGAGAGGAAGGGGTGGCGAGCCCTCCCCTGGTCTAAGAGCCAAATCCTGATACCTCCGCAGGGGATCCATAACGTCCGAAGCCGACACCCAGCCCGACTGGACTGCAGTACTGAACAGTGGTCCCAGAACATCAGCATCAGGGTCACCAGTTCTCAGGCCGCCCAAGACCTGCGCTAGGGGTCCGCCAGCTCAGTCAGCAAACCCCAGGGGCCCCAGCACAGAAAGAGATGGCGGAGGACAGAGATGGACAAAAAGAACACTTTGGGGATGACACAACTGTTCCAAAGTTGGATTCTGGAGATGGTGTACAGCTGAATTCCCTTATTGAAATTCACTGCAGCCAAGGCTTAAAATGGGTGACCTCATCTCGCGTAAATTAATTCAGCGAAGTTGCAATAAGCGTCCTGCCTGCAGAGGGAGCCAGAGACCACAGGTTGTGCTCAGAGTGCGGGTGGGGGTCAGCGGTGACCCTCCACTTCCCGCCTTCCAGAGGAAATGACCTGGAGGCCAGGGCGGCCTAATATGGTCCTTCCAAGCCTGGGAGCTCCTGGTGCAAAGCCAGCCCCCTTCACTTAGATGCTGGCCAACCCCGTTTGCCTTGGACAGCCTCACAGGTCCTATAGGGCCATCTGATACCAAGTGGCTGGTGGCCAAGGCCTTTGGCCCCAGGACTGGGAGAGCTGGCCACGGCACCCCTTCCCAGTCACAGCCCTCCCCGGGGCAGGGCTCCTGCCTGGAAAAGTGCAAACTGGGGCCCAGCCCCTGGCCATGTGACCAGGTGCCTTGGCCTGACCATCAGAAGACCCTCCCCCTTTTCCATAACTCAAAGACAAACACAGACACAGATGGGTCCTCCCCTTCCCTGACCACCTCAGCACTGGCAGGCCAGCCCAATGCAGACAAGTGTCCATAGGGAATGCAGCGACCTCAGAGGCAAGACCACCTCCACCTCCCAGTTGAGGCATGCAGAGAAGTACGCACCAAACAGGTGTGCAGAGTGGACAGCCATGCTTCCCCCATCCCCCAGACAGCCAGCGCCAGCCAGGAAAGCAGTCCACGAGAAAACACCACGGGGTGTCCACTACGATTAGGAACACGGGAGAAATGAATACATTTACAAAAAAATGTTTGCCTGGCCAGTGGCACATGCCCATAATCCCAGTGACTCAAGAGTCTGAGGCAGGAGGATTGCAAGGTGGAGGCCAGCCTCAGCAATTTAGGGAGGTCCTAAACAACTTAATGAGACCCTGCCTCGAAATCAAAGGTAAAAACCAGCTGTGGATGTGGCTTAGTGATTAAGCACCTTGGGTTCAATCTCAAGTACCAATAAATAAAATAAGAGAAGCTGGGCGTGGTGGCTAACCTTGCAACTCCAGCTACTCGGGAGGCTGAGGCAGGAGGATTGCGAGTTCCAGGTCCGCCTGGGCGAAATAAAAAATAAAAAGAGCTGGAGAGGTAGCTCTGTGATGGAGCCCTTGGCTCACACCCACGGGCCCTCGTCTCATCTCCAGCACTGAAAAGTAAATAAGCGAATAAAGACATGGAGGGAGAGAAATGGAAGAAAAAAAGAAAGGAACCCGGCAGACAGTGACAAGGCAGGAGAGTCCTGGCTGAGAAGCGATTTTCCTTTTATTTTTTGGTACTGGGAATTGGACCCAGGGTGCTACTCCTGAGCCACACCCCAGCCCTGTTTTATTCATTTATATATATATATATATATATATATATATATATATATATATATATATATGTATTTAAATTTAGAGAGAGGCTCTTGCTAAGTTGCTGAGGCTGGCTTTGAACTTGCGATCCTCCTGCCTTGGCCTCCTGAGCTGCTGAGAACATAGGCCTTTGCCACTGCACCCCACTGTTGAGAAGTGATTTTTAAACTGAGGCCTGATGGTGGGAGGAATTTGAGGAAGGGGGAGAAGAGAGACTCACAGGTGGATGATTATCCACCAGTGACACAAGGTTGGAGCAAAGCTGTCTCCATAGTCCTGACCTCAGAAATTGGGTGAGATGATAAATGTTGACTGTTTGGGGCAGTCAACAAGCTGCCACGTTTGGGCCAGTTTGTTTTGCAGCCATCGCTGGCTGGTGCATTGGGGTTTCTTCTGAAGGGAGAGCCAGGTCTGAGAGCCAAAACCCACTTATAGAAGGAGCACAGCTTCCTCCACGCTTGGGTCCCAGGGAGAGCCCATCCAATGCCACTATGTGGGCACTCCAGGTGGGCACCTGGGTTTGGTATTACACGGTATGGGTTATGGTGACAGATGGCTGGAATTCAGGCCTCAGTGACTGTGGCTGAGTGTGCCCCCAAAGCTCACATGGTGGAAACTTGGTCCCCAGAGATGTGTTGGTGGTGTTGGACATGGGGCCTTGGGGCAGTGGTCAGGGCCAGGCGAGGTGGGAGGGGCCAGGCCAAGTGGGAGGGGCCAGGCGAGGTGGGAGGGGCCAGGCGAGGTGGGAGGGGCCAGGCGAGGTGGGAGGGGCCAGGCCAGGCCAGGATGGCGTGGGTGGCTCCTTAAGACTTAGCTGGCATTGAGCTTTTCAGTCAGGAATGCCTGTGTTTCCTCCAGGACTGTCCACCAGGTGTCCCGCGGACCTGGCCAGCTGGCCGGTGGAGCAGGTCTCTGAGTAACCACCTCTTTCTGGTCCTGGGGTTGAACCCGAGGGGGCTTCACCACTGAGCCACCTCCCAGCCCTTTTATCTTTTATTTTTGGAGACAGGGTCTCACTGAGTTGCTGCCCCTCACCAGACCCTGGGGGAGGCTGGATGCCCCCTGGAGCCTGTGGAGGGACCCCGGGGAGGCCTTCCTGGCCCAGCAGCGTCTTCCCCTCAGCACGGCCAGCCCGGCCAACACCCCTGCAGGGCCTCTCTCCTGCTCCCTGTGGCCACTTGCGCACAGAGGACAGCAGCTGCCGGACCCCCACTCTTCCCACCAAGCCCTGCGGGGGAGGGGACTGACCCCCCTGTTGCGCCAGTGTTCTGAAGGGGTCACTCCACAGCCCTCTACCCCTTGGCCTGGGGACCCTGTCCCTGGGGAGGTGGGGTCTGAGGCCTCCCAGGGAAGACCCGGGCGTCTCTTCCCAGCCGGGCCTGGTGCTGCTGTCCTCACCCTGGGCTGGGCCTCCGTGTTGGTGCACCCCACGCTGTGTCCCTGAGTCCAGAGTCTATTTATTTATTTATTTATTTTAAGCAAAAGTCCTGAAGCTTTTAGAATGTGAATGGCTCTTTCAAACTGTCCAACGGACCTTGAGCAAACCTTAGCTCGGAGCGGCCAGCAAGGGGACACCCTTGCCTCCCCCTTTCCCATCTCCTCCCCAGGGCCAAGCGAGGCCACTCAGATTGGCCGGAGGACAGACAAGAAGGTACCTGCTGTCATCCCAGCCCTCACAGGGTTTCAAATAGGACAGCAGAGTGGCCATTAAAATGCTTCCGACTCCCACAGGACACAGGACCTCCACTAAGAACCCCGGATCCATGTCCAGTGCTTTGATCCTTTGTGATGGAATGTTCTAGATCTTTTTCTTTCTTTCTTTCTTTTTTTTTAAATTTCCTTAGTTGTAGATGGACACAACACCTTTATTTCTTTACGTGGTGCTGAGGGTCGAACAGTGCCTCACACTTGCTAGGCAAGCTCTGCCCCTGAGCCCAGCCGGCCCCGATGTTCTCCATCTTTGCTGTCAGGAGGAGAGCCCTGACACAGTGGCTGTTGGGCATTGGATTGCAGCTGGAGCACCTGGGACCCGCGATCTTACATCGTATTTATCCTCGGAGGTGCTGGGGATGCAGCCCAGGGGCTGAGCAAGGCTCTAGCCCTGAGCCGCACCCGCAGCCCTTGTAACTTTTGATTTTGAGACAGGACCTCACTAAGACTGAGACTGTCCTCCGACTTGCCATCCTCATGCCTCAGCCTCCAGAGTCCCTGAGATGACAGGCCTGCACCAGGGAGCCTGGCACAGTTTAATTTTAATTCGCTTAAATTGAACTAGCACTGCTTAGTGGACACCACAGGAAACAACCCATAAACAGATGTGCCCAAGACGGGATGTGCAGAGCCAGGGACCCCAGGGAAGAGAAGGCCGAGAGGGAGCCACCAGCAGGCTGGACCCCAGACAAAATGGGCCTGTTGTAGGACAGTGGGCGGAGCCTGCCCGTGGCCACACCTCCTCCTCCCAAGCCTGGCAGACCAAGTCCTCCGGTGCTTACACCAGAGCCTGGGGGGTGGGGGGCTGGGCCCCCAGCTCCACGCACAGACAGCAGAGCTGCCGACACAACCTCTCACCCCAGAACTCTGCACAGAGCACTTCATGTTTGGAATTGGAGCCACAACTCGACTCTTGGATGCTCCCACCACATGGCCCCACGCAGTGCCCTCCTGGCCTCCCTGCTTCTCCAGCAAGCTCCCTGCTCACGAGGTCCACACACTACCCACGCTTCCCCACCGGGTGGGTCTAGAACTTGGCTGTTGTGCACCAGCCTCAGGGAGGGCAGCAGGGAATCTCCTGACAAAATGCAGCCTGGCTCACAGGAGCTGGGGCTGGGGGAGGCTTGGTTCTCTCTGGGAAGGGGCGTGAAGGCCATTTATGACTCGTCGTTCAGTACTGACAGAACTTAACTGCCTCATCTAAGGACTGGGGGTAAAATGCTAAAGATCCTACCCTCGGACGAAGCGAGGAATATCAGACCCGTCACACTGCAGTGTGTCACCCAGCCCCTGTCCAGGCGCCACGCCCGGATCCTCACACCCTACGCCCCCCTAAAGGCCGTGCTCCGGGACCCCTCACTGCCTGCAGCGCCCCGCTCGCCGCCCTTCCGGCCAGCGGGACCGCGAGGGTTAAGCTGAGCTGGCGGTTCGCTGAGTGACAGCGCGGTCCACGGCCCGAGCGGAGCGGCCAATCGGCGACGGAGCGCGCAGCCCACGTGGGCAAGCGGCCTCGTGATTGGCCAGCGCCTCGGGGCGCCGCGGGCTGGGCCCGAGCCCACGTGCAGCTGCGGCTGCTCCCCGCGGAGGGGCGGGGCGGGGGGCGCGGGGTCAAAAGGCGCGGGAGGGGGCGCTTCCTGGGCCTGAACTTGGCTGACCCCTGCAGCTTCCGCTCTGCCCGCCGCCCTCCGCACCCCCGGGAGGTGCGTGGGCAGCCGCTTCCAGAGGGGGCTGGGGTTCCCGCGCTAGGGCTGGAGGGACGCTGGGGGACGCCACGACCGCCGAAGGGGTGGGAGCCTGGACGTCCCTGTCCCCAGCTGATGAAGTCCGCCTGATGCACCTGGTGGACTCCTACTCAGCCTTCAAAACCCTTTCCGGGACCTTCTCTTGCACTTTGGAAAGTTGTTTCCAAGCCTTGGCTCGGCTTCGACCACCTCCCTGGGCTCCCCCATCCCTGACAGTCCGCCTTGCCTCCCGCACTCGGGGAGGTCACCCTGAATCAGGGGAGCCGGAGGCACTGGACGTGGGGAAGGCTGGGTGACTCTGACCTGTCCCGACTCTGCCTTCTGCCCTCAGGACCTGGCTTCTCCTTGTTACTTCTAGAATCTCTGGCTAAGTTCCTGGGAGCCACAGCTTGAAGATGACCTCTCCGGGCCAGCCCGAGCCCCAGGGCACCCTCGGAGGACCTGGGGTGAGAAGGGCTGGTGACAGGGGCCCAGGCTCTGGTCCTTTTCCCTTTGGGATCCCCTGTGCTGGCGGTGGCTGGGGCCAGGCTTCGCAGCTGCAGGCAATGACCTCCCGCTCCCTACCCAGGGCAGGTGTGGAGGGGCGGCCGGCCCTGAAGGCTGCAGCCAGCTTTCAATCAGGCGGTGAAACGGGAGCTGGGAAGCCCCCAGCCGGCCACTTCCAGAGTGGGGTGGGGTGGGGTTCAAGTCCTAGCACTGCAGAAAGGGAAAAGTCCGATTCATAAATTAGGCGCAGTAAGAGGTTCATGATGGTAGCCAACACCAAGATAGAACCACAGTTACACGGTGACAAAAACCGCGGGAACGTGGTCTCTTACCAGTGGCACGTTATGGGGCTGGAGATGGAATCTGTCCTTGCAAAATGAGGAGCCTTAGGTTTTAGGCCCGGCCCAGGGGACTTCAGGGGGCCGGAGCCCTGGCTGAGGGGGACCTTGGGTGTCTGGGAGGGGCTGCTGCTTTTATTCACCCCTCCTTGGGTTTTCCCAGCCTGGCCCAGGAGTTTCTGACCCTGAGAGCCCGCCCAGCCTCAGAGGTGCCCAAACCCTGGGCCAGCTCAAGGACCAGCTCCCCAGGTGAGGGTCACTCGGAGGGAGTCGGCCACCGTCCACCCCCCAACCCCTGCCCTGTGGCCCTGTTGAGTGGTCTAGTGGTCCTTGGCCTCAAAGTCGGGGCCAGCCGCGGGGGGGGGGGGGGGGGGGGCGGGGGGGGGTAACCAGTGGCCTTCATTAGAAATGTGCATTTTTCCGGGGTTGAGCCCAGGGCTGCTCTGCCCCTGGGCCACCTCCCCAGCCCTTTTTTAATTTTGAGTTAGGGTCTCACTAAGTTGAGGCTGGCCTTGTATTTATGACCCTCGGCCCAGTCGCTGGGTTTGGGCAGTACCGCATGGACCTCTCGCGGGAGGCAGGGTGGGCTGTGGCTAGGCAGCTGAGTTCCTTGGACAGGGCTTCTCTCTGCAGCTTGGGGTTGGGCTGGGGGGAGAGGCCGGTCCTGCCCGGGGGCTGAGAGGTCTGGGTGTGTCCAGCAGTGCCCCTCCCCCCAGGCTGCAGCTTCGGGTGAGCACACAGCTGGAGAGCATCTTCCACCTGGTGAGCAGAGCTGCCCCGCCACCTGCCTCCTCCTGGACCGGCCACACCCAGCTCAGCTGCCGGCTTGTGGACACTGGGGGGGGGGGGCCTTGCTCACTTGGGCCCCTGGCTGTCAGTGGGAGCTTCTAAAGTGACACCGTGCTGGACATGCGGGATACCTGGCTGTTAATGTCGGGCTCCAGCCCCAGTGGGTGGGTCAGGATGCAGAAAGTACCGAGAGCCCTCCCCTGCTCAGGGGTGCTGCTGTTAGAGCTTCCGGAATGTTCTGCATCCCCAGCCCCCGCCAGCACTACGCCCTTAAATGTAGCTGGTGCATCTGGGAGCAGAATCTTCCTTTCAGTTTGACTTAGCCTCTGTGGCCACACTGGACCAGTGGCTGTCCCCCGTGGGCGAGGGGCCATAGAGGAGGTGACACACTGTGGGGCAGTCCAGCTGCCCAGGGAATCTGCAGAGGGACCTTCTGAGGCCAGGTGGTCAGGAAGGGCTCCTGGAGCTGGGGCTAGCTCGGTGGAGTGCTGCCCGGCACCTGGGCTCCGCGGCAGCACCCATGCTTGGGAGGGAAAATGGCCAAGAGGAGAGTTCAGCCGGGTGCAGGGGCCACACCCTCCACCCAGCTGCTGTGGAGGCTGAGGCAGGAGGATGGCAAGTTCGAGACCAGACTGGGGAGTTTAGCAAACTCTGTCCCAGAAGGGCCAGGGATGGAGCTCAACAGTAGAGCCCCCCTGAATTCAATCCTTAGTACCCCCACACCCCACAAAAACTGTTATTCTGGAGTGTAGAGGGAGGGTGTTGTACAAAGGCCCTGGGGCTCCCACACCTGGCTGAGCAGGCAGAGCGAAGAGGGTGGGCTGATGGAGCAGGCCTGGGCTGTAGGAAGGAGATGATCTTCAGGTCATTGGGAATGAAATCCAGAATTCCTCCATGAGCCATCACTGTGGTAGATGGTGTGCCATTTAAGGGTAAGAACCAGAGAGGTAGAGCAGGTTGCGCAGGTCACACAGCATTCAAACCCAAGTGTCGCCTGCTCCCACGCGCCCTCTCCCAGTGTGGTTCCTGCTCTTTGCAGCTCACTGAAGTCCAGCAGGATCTTCAAGAACACCACAGGCAGGTGAGCGGGACTCAGGAATTCTGGTGTCACTGCCCCGCTTTGAAAGGGCTGGGGTGGGTTGGACAGGGCCTGTGGACCTCAGCGGGGGCTTGGCCCTGGGGCGGAGGGAGCTGTGAGGGCCGGGGGCAGGGGAGGTGCAGCCTGACTTGGGTCACATGGTTCCCTTGAGACTAGGGGGTTCCCGCATCTGGAGACGCCCAGGTCCGACCCCACCTGAGCGGCTTCCAGGACAGGGGCTGGCCGGCCCTTCGTGGCCTGCTCCCGGGTCCCTGGGCAGGCCAGACCCCAGGTGGGGTCTCCCATGTGTCTGGGGGCTGCCTGAGGCGCCTGCCCCCCACCCTGCCAGCTCGGGGTGCCTGGCCGGCCACCTGGCCCTTCCTCCTGGGGGCTGGCAGGACTCTGCTGGTGCCAGATGTGCCTGGCAGTGGGCCAGGGCTGGGCACATGGGGGGCACAGGAAGCCGCAGGACGTGGTGATTCAACAGACGTCATCCATCCCCTGCTCGCAGAAATGATCAGGCACCAGGAGGGGCATCACTGCCGGCCAGGGGAGGCCAGGCAGGGGGCGGGGGCAGCAGCTGGGGGTGCAGGATGGGCCTGGGCTGCGCTCCAGGGTGACGGGGAGGCAGGCTGGCTGGGAGGGTGCTCCAGGCAGAGCGCAGCCCGGAGCCTGGCAGGTGGGCGCAGCACGTGGGAGTGGGGGGTGGGAGCTCCGCCCTGCTGGCGGGCACCCTCTGGCTGCTGCGGGAGGCCAGGCTGCGGCCAGGGGCCAGGGCAGAAGCTGGGGTGGCCGGGCATGGATGTCCAGGTGTTGAGTAGGATGTGGGTGCCTGGGGGAGGCCCTGCAGCAGCTGCGGAGGTCCAGGGTGGGGGTGACCCCACAGAGCCCAGCTGATGCCGGCCCTCCCCGGGGACTCCTGCCTGGCCTCCTGTGGAGTGGGGGCTGGGCTCGGGCAGCCCCAGGGGAGGCCGCAGCCGGAGGGCGCCCCCCGTTCCTGGGAGTGCGTTAAGGTGCCTGCAGTTAACTAGCGGGTTAACTAGCGGGTGAGCTGCAGAGGGCTCCCCAGGGCTCTGCGGAGGCCCAGCCAGGGAACCCATCTCCGCTGCCAGGCGAGGGCCTGGTGGAGGGTCCCAGCCTCCCGCCGCCCGTCCCTTTCTCCTGACTGGGGACAGCCCCAGCCTCTGGACCTCAGCTGTCCTCTTGGCCACATGCAAGTGGCAGGAGGACCTGCGCGTGGGGCCAGGGGTGGCCCAGCCCCTGGGGACTGGCCACCCCTCAGGACAGGCCACCCCTCAGGACAGGCCACCCCAGAGCCACTGAGCAGGTCCCCTGGGTCCACGGGGAGTGGGCCACACCATTCTCGGGGACTCGGTCCCCGGCAAAGTGGCCCAGGACCTGTGCGCACGGCCCAGGCGTTGGCCTCTCGCGGCCTCACTGCACGGCTGTGGGTGCCTGTCACCTTGGAGTCGGGGACAAGGGGCCATGTGCTCGGGATGACGTCAGGCTCTTCTGTCCTGGGGGTCTCGCCCCCAGGTCTGACCCCCAGGTCTGACCCCCAGGTCTGACCCCCAGGTCTGACCCCCAGGTCTGACCCCACCTGGCCTTGAGGACAGCTGGGTCGCAGGTGTCCCAAAGCCTGCTTGACGCCAGGCCCCGCTCCTGGTCCCCCAACCTGCCCCTCGAGGGTCACGCTCCGGTCCCTCGGGGGTGCTGGCTGGCGGGTGCAGGGTCCTGTCGTCCCTCCCGCAGGTGGAAGCCTTCCTCCAGACGGTGGAGGCCAGCAGCCCCGCCCTGGACGGCCAGCCCCTGGAGGTGGGTCTCAGGTCCTGCAGGAGGGAGGATGGCTTGGGCTCAGGGGTGGCCCTGTCTCACGCCCCCATACGTGTGGCTCCAGGTGGGCCGACTCTCCCCTGGGAAACGCACCGGCCAGGGCCACCAGGAGGCCCTGAGCCCCAGCTGCCCCCAGCTCCCAGAGGGCGGGAGCCCACAGGAGTCGGACTTCGAAGACGTGGTCACCAGAAGGCAGTCCGACTGGCTGCGGCCGCCCCAGTCCAGCTGGGACGAGGGTGAGATGCCGCCGTGCTGGGACCCGGAGCCCCCGTTCTGGCAGGACGTGCTCACCACGCAGCTTTGGCAGATCTTCGCTGATGTCCGTGAGAAGGCGGCTCAGCCCTGCCAACGAGGTGAGTGTCCTGGGGGCGGCTGGCCGGTGTCCAGGGCCGGCAGAGCCCGCAGCCATCTCTCCGTCTTCTCCTTTCGTTGTCATAGTGACCGAGCAGGCTTGGGGCCTGGTGAGTAAACGCAGGTGGTGGGGACAGCGGCCTGGCTCGGGTCAGTCCACCTCCTCTCCCACCTGCCAGGGACCCCGGAGGGACCAGAGGGTGGTGTCGCAGCCACTGGGGGTCTGCAGCCCTGCACCTCTGGGACGGCCCCCCGGCCGTGGACGGCCCCCCCCCCCGGCCGTGGACGGCCCCCCCCCCCGGCCGTGGACGGCCCCCCCCCCCGGCCGTGGACGGCCCCCCCCCCGGCCATGGACGGGCCCCCCGAGGGGCCTGGGCATCCCTGGGGCTCGGCTCAGCTCTCCCATGTCCCACGGGCAGGACAGCAAGGGCCTAGAGCCACCTGACACGGAAACGTCAGCCAGCACTGACCCCATGGGCAGCGGACAGGAGGCGCTGGCTGCGGTGCAGGGCGCCTGCCCGTCCAGGTGCGCCAGGTGCGCCGTGCCCTCTCTCTGGCTAGCTCCCGCCCAGGCCAAGTCCCCTCTCAGCCCCCTGGAAGACTGCAGGGAAGAGGCTGCGCTGGCCGGGCTGGCCCAGGTGAGCACCAGGCCGGCTGCCCCTGCCCACCCAGGCTGGGGGAGGGCAGGGGACATGAGCTCTCGTCCCCCGCAGGAGCCTGCTGCGGGAGCCTGGCCCCTTCTGAAGCTCATGTAAGTGCCGCGCCGCGGGAACAGGTGGGGCACCCGTCCCTCCTGCTGTCCCCCGCGGGAGGGGGGCTCTGGGGGCCACTGGGCTATGCTCTGGGGGGGGGTAAAATGTGCGCAGCATCTGCACAGACGTCACTGCCTGTTCCCGGTGTGGCCGGGGTGTAGGTGACCCAGTCCTGGGTGGCCCGCAGGCAGGGGCACGCGACTTGGGGCCTGAGGATGAACAGGAGCCCGACGTCGGGCCGGGCGCTGCAGGCAGCAGGGGGCAGTTGGGACGGTGGGACGCTCGCAGGGCTGTGGGCAGGGTTTGGGGCATAGAGCTGGGGAGTGAGACCCGGTTGCCACCTGGGGTGGAGCTGCGGCAGGCAGGCAGGTCACCCGAGGCTCCTCCCAAGATCCTGGGACCCCGCGGACTCTGGAGACTCCTGGAGGCGGCCGGACACCCCACCCCGGCAGTGCAGGCGCTTCGCGCTCCCACATACTCTGCAGAGGATGCGCCTGCTGCGCCACGGGGAGCCCGTGCTGGCCCTGGCGGTCAGCAGCTTCACGAGGCACGCGTTCACCTGCAGCAGGGACAGCGTCAAAGTGTGGAGCCTGGTCGGCCAGGTGGCCGAGGACAGGTTCCCCGACAGCCACCTGCCCATGCACAAGCAGGTGAGGGCCGCCTGGGTGCGCTGGGTGCAGGACGGCTGCCTGCAGGGGCTGACGGCTCTGACTGTCCCCAGGCCCCGGACGCCTACCTGTGCACCTGCCTGCTGACCTCCAACAGCAGGACGCTGCTCACCGGAGGCCACAACCTGGGCAGCGTCTGTGTGTGGGACCTGGTCGCACCCTCCCTGCGCGTGAAGGGGGAGCTGCCCTGTCGAGAGGCCGCCTGCCAGGCCCTGGCCGCCAGAGCGGATGAGAGCTTGGTCTTCGCGGGCTTCACCGATGGCTCTGTCAGGATCTGGGACCTGCGGGCCCCGCACATGGTCAGGTGTGGCCCCAGGGTGGGAAGGGGCCTGCGCTCGGCTTCCCACGGAGCACCTCCACCCCCCTGGCCTCCCACGGAGTGCCTCCAGCAAGCCCCCCATCTCCGCCAAGCCCCCCATCTCCGCCAAGCCCCCCATCTCCGCCAAGCCCCCCATCTCGGCCAGTCCGGGGTCCCCCCAGCCCCAGCCCCGTCTCTTCCTCCTTGAGCTCAGATCTGAGCCGGCCTCTGCCAGGCTGCTGGCCTGCAACCCCACGGCCCTGCTTTTCCCTTTCCCCATTGGGACCAGGTGTGACAGGTGGGACTGAACCCAGAGGAGCTCTACCACTGAGCCACACCCCAGCTGCTTCTTTTTTGAGACATTATCTCACTAAGTTACTTAGGGTCTCACCAAGTTGCTGAAGCTGGCCTCCTATAGCAATCCTCCTGCCTCAGCCTCCCGAGTTGCTAGGATCCCAGGTGTGCGCCCGGCCCTGGCTGCAGGTAGTCCTAAAGGGCGAAATCAAACAGTGAGCTGACAGTCCTGGGTCACTGGGGTCATTCCGAGAAATGCTTCCTCAGCAGCATTGTGGTGGCTTGTGCCAGCCTGGGTGGACCAGGTGCCGCACCAGCCTGTGGCGCCTCTCACAGCTGCCCGCGTGGCGGGCCCACCTGCCTGCGGCCTCTGGGCCAGCACTCACGGCGGCTCCGTGAGGGGTGCCCGCAGCCCGTCAGAACCAGGGTGCACAGACAGGGCAGGGACCACCGCGTCCTGTGTCCCCTCTTCAGCTGCAGTGTGAAGGGGCACTCAGGGGGTGGCACTGCCCGCCAGTGCCCAGAGCGCATGAGATGAGTGACTGAGAAAGGCTGGTAGCATTTCCTGGGACAGGAGCCCGAGTCCCGGCCTCGACCCCAGCCTGACCTTCCCTCCAGGGACATTATTGGCCGGCTGAACGGAGCCAGGAGCATCGTGGTCAAAGACAACGACATCTGGACGGGGGGTCTGGACGGCCAGCTGTGCAAGTGGGACCTGAGGATACTGCGGGACCCCACCGTGTTCCTGTTCAAGTCCCAGGTATGCGCTCGATGCGGCTCCTGGCAGCACAGCTGTCCTCGGCTTAGAATGTGGTGGACACTGGCGGCGGGGGAGGGGGGTGTGTGGTTTAGTTGTAGATGGACCCAGCTCCTTTATTTCACTCACTTATACGTGGTGCTGAGACTCGAACCCAGGGCCTCACACGTGCGAGGCAAGCGCCCTGCCACTCAGCCCCCACCCCCGCCCCCTCTGGGGGAGGGTACTTGTCCAAGTGATTCCAAGTGCCACGCCAGGACTCAGGTGGTCAGGAGTGTTGTCCAGGTGGGGGACAATCACTCGGGAGGCTGAGGCAGGAGGACAGCAAGTTCAAGGCCAGCCTGGGCGACTCGGTCTCAAAAAGGGCCAGGGGCGCAGCTCTGTGGAGTGCCCACCTCTCGGTGCCCGGGCTGGGCCTGATCCCCAGCACTGCGGGAGGAGGGTGCCCGGCACATGCCCAGTACTCGTGCTCCATCACCCGCCAACCTGGGCCCAGCCGAGGGCCCCGCCTGGGCAGCTGTGGGGGGCCGGGGCCAGGCTGGACTGACAGGGCTGCCTCCTGCACCCCCAGATCATGAGCCTGTCCCTCAGACCCCAGGAGGACTGGCTGCTGCTGGGCCTGGCCAACGGCCAGCACTGGCTACAGCACTGCAGCCGCAACCAGGCGCGCAGGGTGGGCGGCAAGGACAGCGCCGTCCTGGGACTCAAGTTCTCCCCCTACGGTGAGCAGCCAGCCAGGCGGAGGCCCGGCCTCCGTGACACAGGCCCCAGCCAGCCTCTCTGGCTCTCCGGCCCGCCTTCTGGCAGAGCCTCCCCCGGGTCCCGCCTCCCCCGTTGCTGTCCCACCGTGACCCCTGCTTCCTCCCAGGCCAGTGGTGGGTGAGCGTGGGGATGGACAACCTGGTCGGCGTCCACAGCATGCCCACGGGGGCCCTGGTGTTCCAGGTACGCGGTGAGGGGGGGGTCCACTGGGCACCTGGGGGATCCAAGAGGGACCGAGCTGACCTCCCAGGCAGGGCCTGGGGCCGTGGGCCCGGCACTCAGCTGGCCGCCCCCCAGGTGCCCGAGGCCTCCTGTGTCCTGTGCTGTGACGTGTCTGCTGACAACCGGCTGGTCGTGGTGGGGTCTGGGACCCAGGCCTCGGTGTACCTCGTCACCTACTGAGGGCCTCGCCGTCCCCGTTTCTGTTCCTGTTTCTGTTCCCCGTGTGGCGGTGGTGGCGGTGGTGGCGGGGCCGGGCCTGGGGCTCACAGACCCAGGTCCTCACTGCACGGAATAAAGCAGCTGGAAAGACGTTCACGTCCTGTCCCCGGGGAGCCAGGCTCCCACCCTGTGCCCACAGCGTCACCGAGACCTGGGGGACCTGGGCAGCCCCGTCCAGGCACCGTTGGGGCAGGGACTCTGGTCCCTCCTGCGCTGAGCCAGCCCGGCCTCGCAGCCCGGCCTCGCAGCCCGGCCTCCCAGCCCGGCCTCCCAGCCCCAAGACGGTTTCCAGCTGCCTCTGGCAGGTCCCAGGACACGTCCAGGAGACGGAGGCTCTCAGACAGGGCCATCTGCCCAGGGGATACTAATGCCTCCCTGGGGAGTGTGGCTGTTGGGACTCGGAGGTGGCCGGGGCACCACCCTGAGTGCCCGGCCCCAGGGACGGCAGGTCCTGGTGGCACTAGTGCACAGGGGCCCTCCCCGGGCTGGGAGGGGCCTGTCTGGGGTCTGCTCCCTCAGCCCATGACGTCCCCGTGCCCCGCGAGGTCCCCAGCAGCCCCCAGAAGGCTCCAGTGCCATCTGCTCCGACCTGTCACTCCTGCTGCCACCTGCTGGCGCCCAGGATCCTGGGACGCTGGGAGGCGTAGGCACCCCCGAGCAGTCCCTGTGTGGCTTGTGTCCCTGGGGCTCGGCCCCTGGTGTGGCACTGGGCGGGGTGGGGCCCTGAGGAGGGTGCCCACGGGGAAGCGGGTCGCCAGAGGCGGGGGGCGTTGGAGGGGCTCCCTTTGGGCCTCTGAATGGTTCTCTGGCTCGCGATCCCCCACGTAATGCCACCCTGAGGTGTGTGTCCGCCATGGCCGCCTGCGGTGAGGCGATACAGCCAAGAGGGTCTGAGAGCCAGCGCGCTCCACCTGGACTCCCATCTCCAAAACGACCAAAGAAACCTCCTTTCTTTATAGATGACCCAACCCCAGCTATTTTGTTGTAGTGAGAGAAATGAGCTCTACACGGGCCTTTGTGGGACACTGGAGGTCGAATGTGTTAAGAGCCTGGTCCCAAGCTGGCCACTGTCGGGAGGGGGTGCAGCCTGCCTGGGGCACTGGCCACTCCTGGAATCCCAGCAACATGGGAGGCTGAGACAGAAGGATTGCAAGTTTGAGGCCCGCCTGGACAACCTAGCTAGGCACCCTCTCAAAATTAAAGGGCTAAGGGTATAGTGGGCGATGACCCAAGTTTCATCTTCAGCCCCGGGAAAAGAGGTGGGGCGTCTCGTGCCTCTTAGGTCATTGGGTGCGTGCCCTTGAAGAGAGCATTAGGACCCCAGGCTCCTCCTCTTTGCTTTGTGGTCAGCGTGAGCCGAGAGGCTTCCTGCAACATGTTCCTGCCACAGTGATGTGCTGCCCCCAGCCAAAGGCCATGGGGCCAGCTGACCACAGACTGAAGTGTCCAGAACCACGAGGCAGAATAAACCTTTGCTCTTTGACTGTCTCTGGTTCTTCATCGTGGTGAGTCGGGGCTGGTGCCACAGGACAGGTGCGCCGTGTTGCTGTGGGCAGGGGGCCGGGGTGGTGACACTGAGCCTCCGGCCACAGCCTGAAGGCGCAGGCAGCTCCTCCCTCTACCTGCGGCGGAGCTGGGGTCCTGACATCCCTGGGACAGGGACGGGGAGCGGAGCCACGACGGGAGCTCATTCCTCAGCCTCCCAGCTCCAACCTCTCCGGTCCTCCTGCCATGGCCTCCGCCCACCTGCATGACAGCCCGGGGGAGGAGAGGAGACGAGGCCGAGGGGTGAAAACCTTTATTTCCCCGGAGCCCGACCCCACGTCCCCAGCGAGGGAGAAGGTGGCCTGCAGCCAGCAGGGGGGCCCTCCAGGTCCTCAGTAGACCACCTCGTACACGGTGGCCTTCTTGTCCCCCGAGCCGGTCACGATGTACTTGTTGTTCCTGGAGATGTCGCAGCTCAGCACGGAGGACGACTCTTTGGACTGGAGACGGGAGAAGGGAGAGTGACCCACGGGCACCGAGGTCACCTGGGGCCAGCAGGCCGGGACATCCTGGCTGGGAAGGGGACAGCAGGCTTTCTAGAGAGGGGTGGCCCCCGGCCCAGGATGGCTCAGCTCATCGGACGGGCCCACAGCGGTCATGCAGCCACCCTGGTCTTCACCCTAATACCGCCAGCCACGGGGCTTTGCACGCGGCCTGAGGGAGCCTAGTGTCTGAGGGTGTCTCCAGCCTGGCGGTGCTGAGACTAGCCTGGGGCTCTGCCCTGATGCAGCCCAAGGGGAGAAGCTGCATGCTTTGGGGCTGAGCCCTGCTGGACAGGCATGCACCCTTGGGAAGGGCAGGGCACAGCCCCGTGCTCTCCTCAGGGGAGGAGAAACTGCAGCGCTGCCCTCTCCTGGGAAGCTCAGAGAGGGTGTGCAGGAGCATGCACACGGCTCAGCAGAGGACCCAGGCTCCCAGCACTGTGACCAAGTCCAAGGGTCAGCAAACTGCCAGGGGCCTGCAGGGAAATACTCTTTAGGCTTTGCCTAAAGTCCAAGTAAGTCTCCGGCACAATCTCCCATCATTTTTTTATGATCCTTTAAAAATGTCGAAATCACTCCCCAGCCACCAGGGTGAGCACAAGAGACAAGGGTCAGGTGGTGGGGACTCGGGCTGCCTCAGGGTGGACACAGGGGCCCGCACACACGCGGGAGCATCTCCACCACGCAAAGGAGGGCTCCCACACCTCTGCCTGCCCATGGACATGAGGACACTGCAGGACGCCCGGCAGACCGATGGACATGCTGCAGGGTCACCCCCCAGCAGGTTCCTGGCGTCCAGAAGCCTCAGCTGGGGACCAGAGCCGTGGGGGTGGGGTGGGGTGGGGACAGTGCCAGCCGGTGCCCGCCCCTGACCGCCGCTGGGCTGGAGTCAGGCTGAGGTCCGGGCACCGCTGAAACTCCAGGCCGGGCCGGGCGCCCCGCCCCCCCCGCCCCGCCCCCCCCCCCCCCCCCCCCCCCCCCCCCCCCCGTGCCTGGAAGATGCTGGCTCCGTAGGGCGTCCTCCAGGCGTTGAGCAGGTTGTCCTTCCCGGTGCTCACGAACCAGCGCCCTGCGGAGGAGGACAGAGAGCTGAGCCAAGGCCCGAGAGGGCGGAGCCCCAGGGCTGCAGCAGGGCGTAGGCCTGAGCCCCTCGACTGGGATTGGCGGAGGTCGGGGTGCAGCGACTGAACCCCGGGCTCCTCACCACCTGCATGTCCAGCCACCCCCACTTTTTAAATATTGAGGCCAGATCTCCCTAGATGGCCGAGCTGGCGACCCTCCTGCCTGGCCTGGGGACGCCCTGGGGGGGCGCACCGCAGGAGGCGAACTTGAGCGACAGTACGCAGCTCTCGTGCAGGTGCAGCTGGTACTTCTCGGGCTTGCGCACGTGCAGGACCTCCACGCCGCTGCTCTCCATGCCCACGGCCAGCCAGTCCTGGTTGGGGCAGTGGCCCAGGGAGAAGATCTGGGGGAGGAGGGAAGAGAGGGACCCCGGGCCTCAGAGGCCAGCGAGCCCGGGTCCCTGTTGGCCCTGCGGAGAGGAGGAGAGGCAGGGGGCCCCGCAGGCCAGGCGGGCCGAGGGGAACAGAATCACCCAGACGGCGGAGCACATCCAAGGTCTACACCCCGCTCACACAGGTCTGGGGGCGCCTGGTGGGGGAGGCAGGGGAGGAGGCCAGCCCAGGAGCCTCCCCTTGAGCAGCTCCCCGTGAGCAGAGGCAAGGAGGCTCAAGGTCAGACCAAGCCTGGAAGCCAGGGCTCCTGAGATCCAGCCTGGCCTCTGCCCCTGGCCCCAAGGCACCGCTCCTTGTTTTGACCTGAAGGGACCCGTTCCCACTGCTCTGCACAGAGCCTGTCCTGGGCACCAGGAGCCACGGGGCCAGCTCCACCCAGCCTCCTGCAGCCTTCCACAGGAGGGACACGGGAATTACAAGAGAAGACCCAGGGTTTCAGATGCCCGCCTGGCCACACGGTGCCTGAAGACACTTTCCTGACTCTCGGCTCAGTCCTGAGACACCTATGTCCTCCCGCTCCCCCTCTCTGCCATCCTTCAGCCTGACTCCCACAGCACCCTGCACAGGGACCTCTCCAAGCCCAGCTTCTGTCCCACATCAGCCTCCACCTGTCCCCTCAGGTCAGTGGCTCCCAGGATGAGTCCTCAGTGGAGAGGGGAGCTGTCAGGAGCCCTCTGGGGAGTCCAGAGGTTGAAAGCTGGGAAGAGAAACCAGCTATACAGAGAGAGATGAGAAGATGGGAACGGATGGACAAGAACACATGGGAAGATGATCTGAGGATCTCAGTGGCCCCATAGCTTAATATGAATCAGGCCTTTTGTGTTACCCTGTGTTTGAGAATTAAAGGTGATGGCCTGTGGATTGGTCTGGAGGACAAGAAAGTAGGACTCAGATAATCCCAGCCTGAGCCTGGAATTGGGCCACCCACTGAGGACAGGAAAGGAGGCAAGATTCCTGCAACTCCCACCCCTGCCCCCAGACCTCAGCCAGCCCACCTGGGAGCTGAAGTCGTGCTGCTGTAGCTGTCGCCCCTCCCGCAAGTCCCAACAGCGCACAGTGTTGTCCAGGCCGCCAGTCCACAGCCGAGTGCCGTAGTCGGAGATGTCGATGCAGCTGGCACCATCGGTGTGGCCCTGGAACTGCCTGGAGGGAGCAGGCCCGGCGTCTGTCCGGGAGTCTGGGTGTCTCCAGCCCACCCCGCTGGTGCACAGGGAGGGAAGGCACCCACCTGACCATGGTCTGGTTCTGCAGATCCCACACCACGATGTTGCCGTCGCTGCAGCAGGAGAAGCAGACCTTGGCGTCGGGGCTGACCGCCAGGGCGTAGCAGGCCGGGGCGGAGGAGGTCAGCTCGGCCTTGATGCGGGGGGTGGGCGCCGCCAGGTCCCAAATGGACAAAGTGCTGGCTTCGCCACCCACGATTAGACTCCGACCGTCAGGCAGCAGCTTGCAGGAACGGATGTAGTTGTCCCGGTTCTGGGGCCAGCAACGAGGGGAGCCAGAGCTGGTCACCAGCCCCGGCCGCACCCCGGACTCCCTAGCCTAGGGTTAGCCCCGCCCATTGGCCCACAAGCCCGCCCCTCGGGGCTGCAAGCCCCTCCCTGGTTGGCTTCGAGGTTGCCTCAGGCCCCGCCCCACGGCTCAGGCCCCGCCCCCGCCCTGGCCGCGCCGCCCTCACCAGGCAGTCGAGCTGGGCCACCGGCGTCTTGGCGCCCGGCTGGCCCACGTCCCACACCTTCACGCAGCCCTTGCCGCCCGTGTACACGTGCTGCGTGGAGCCGCTGATGGTGACTGCGCACACCACCTCGCCGTGCGCCAGCGTGTGCAGCTGCCGCGCGTGCCGCGGGATGCCCGTGCCCACCAGTGCGTCCGAGGGGAAGGGCACGGGCTGCATCTGCCCGTCCGCAGACACGTGGAAGGAGTAGGCCCTGCGTGGGGGGTGGCCGTGACCACCAGGGACAGGCCCTCTGGGTCCTCACTGCCCAGGGAGTCGGTACCCTCTGATGCATTAGAGAAAGGGGAGGACAGGGTCCTAGTGATGGGGGGACGGCCTGCACAGCAAGCCAGCGTTGCTAAACCGGGATCCATGGAAAGGCTCCAGCTACCCGGGGCCAGTGAGGCTCAGATGGACCCAACTTGGTCCCTCGGGGGTGCCCCACCACTGAGCTACCACCCCAGCCCTTGTATCTCTTGAGACAGGGTCTTGCTAGTTGGCTGAGTCTGGCCTCTCACTTGCCATCCTCCTGCCTCAGCCTCCGCACTGGCTAGGACGAGGGGCCGGGCGTGATTTCAGGGACTCGGAAACCACCTGACTGGCTTGGCCCACGGAGGCCTAGAGCACTGGTTCTCTGAGGCGCGGCAGGGTGCTGAGGAACAGTGTCCCTGGCTCCACCACCCCGTGCCCCAGCCATGACAACCACAGACGTCCCCTGGTGTGGCCAAGGGTCCCCTGGGGCAGAACCCCCTGTAGACCATCACTCCTGTGCTTAGCACCTTCCTCAGGGAGCCCTGCTGGGCACGGGTCGTCTTAAAGAGACCCCCACAAGGCACAGGAGACCCCGAGCTCTGCCAGCACAGTGAGGCACCCGGGGACCCCGCCCTGGACCCCAACCCGGACCCCGCCCCGGGACCCCGCCCTGGGGACCCCGCCCCGGACCCCGCCCCGGGACCCCAACCCGGGACCCCGCCCCGGGACCCCGCCCCGGGACCCCGCCCCGGACCCCGCCCCGGGACCCCGCCCCGGGACCCCGCCCCGGACCCCGCCCCGGGACCCCGCCCCGGACCCCGCCCCGGGACCCCAACCCGGGACCCCGCCCCGGGACCCCAACCCGGACCCCGCCCCAGACCCCAACCCGGGACCCCAACCCGGGACCCCGCCCGGACCCCGCCCCGGACTCACGGCTTTGCTCCAGGGGTGCTGGGCAGGGAGGAAGAGATGGACGACCCTCGGAGATGGGGGTGGGACTCAAACGCCATCTGTCAGAGGCCAGAGAAGGTCCCCCAGGGCCAGCGTCCCTGCCCCGCTCTGCCCTCTGCCGTGCCCGCGGCCCTGCCCTGTCTGTCCTCGGACCCTCCGTCTGGTTTCAGCCCCGACCCAAGGCAGAGTGCCTGCTCCTCTAGAGACGGGGCCTCAGTCTACCCTGAAGCCAGGGCTGGAGGGTCCTCAGGTCACCACCCTCTGCTGCACAGACCTGCTGTGGCGCAGGGGTCCGCAGACCCTGCGGGGCCACCGAGGCCTGTTCCTGGGAACCCTGCGGGGCCAGGGCAGCCCCTGAGCAAGTTGGACCCCAGCTGCTGCTCCCCACGGCCTCGGGTCTGAGCTGGGTTGGGCCTGCGGCTCCTCGGACCCTCAGGTCACCCACACCTGCCCAGCCCGGGCCCAGCCCTCTGCCATGCCTGCCTCTCCTTGGGTAGCTGTGCTGCCCCCGGCCCCGGCCCGGGCCCTGCTGCTGCCCACAGACTCACCATGGGGGAGCGTCCGTACACCACGGAGCTGCTGACCTGGGGGGACAGGTGGAGGCTGACGTAGGAGCTGGGCATGGAGAGGTCCCCGTTGAGGGTGCTGTGGGAGCCCAGGCTGAAGGACGTGGTGAAGGGGCTGGACAGGGCCAGGGGGCTCCTTAGGGCTGGGCGAGAAGGACAGGTCTTCAACACCCGCCCGTCCCTCCTCCACGGCCCTCGGGGTGTCAAGCCCCGATGACCGCTGGCCACACCCGGGGACAGCTGCCAACCCGGCTGCGGCTCTCTGGGTGGCGGGCCCGTGCCTGTCCTTGTGTGGTGGACTCCTGCTGGTCCTCCGAAACCAGACGCAGGGCCCACCCACCCCCACTCTCAGTCCCTGTCCCTCCTGAGCCCCTCCTCCTACCCTGGCCCTGGCCATTCAGGGCTGGGATTTGGGTTCCGGCTCATCTCCCGTCCCACCCGGAGGCCCTGAGGGCGGGACCAAGGCCCAGGTCTTCAGGAGCCCCAGAACCAGCCTGGCACTGCCACCCTCACATCACGGGTAGCGCACGGGCTCAGAGAGGTTGCTCCCTTGTCCAAGGTCACAGAGCCGGTAACTGCCCACACGGGCCTGGACCCCAGCCTGACTCAAACACTCGTCTTTTGTGCACTAGGCTGGGCCCAGGGCCTCTCGGCTTGCCGGGCCTGGGTTTCCCACGTGCCCAGCTGAGGGGGACGGTGGCCCAGGGTGCGAGAGGGCCACGCGGGCGCTCTGCGGCTGGAACCCAGGCCCCCGACTCTCCTGTTCCTGGAAACCCCCAGGAGGCCCCGCCGGGCAGGCACGCGGTAGCACTCACCGATGCTGTCTGTGGCCGGCGCGGGCTTGGCGGCCAGTGGGCAGAGGTGACTGGCAGAGCTGGGCCCTGGGGTGGGTGCGTCCTGGGGCGGGGAGGAGTCGCAGGACTTGGAGGCAGGGGTGCCCGCCGGCAGGTCGTTCTGCAGAGAGGAGCAGGGCTGAGTGGCCCAGGGATCCCGTCGGGAACGGGACAGGAGGGCACAGGGCCACCAGGGCCGAGGACTGTCTGCACACGTCCCCAAGGCCCAGCGCTGGCTGGGCGGTGGGCACCCGGGGTCTGCCACAGCACAGGTGCCTGACCACCGAGGCCACTGCACCCCCATTCTGGGAGCTGGGCGCGAGGGACGGCGTGAGCGGAGCTAGTGAGGGACACGGGTGGATGGGGTGGCGCGGGCAGAGCCACAGCAGGGCACCCGGAGCAGCGGGCGGCCCCAGAGGACAGTTGGGCCGCACCCAGTGGCTGGTGCTTGCGGCGGCCTCCTCCTTGCTCGCCAGGGTGTCTCCCGCAGCCAGGCCCGGAGGGCTCCGGGATCTCCTCCGCCTTGGAGGCTGTGGTCTAGCGAAGCGTCCGGCGGCCTTCCCGGCCAGGCCCCCGCGCCTGGGACAGGGTGGGGCCCAGGGACACGTTGGGGTTGGGAGGACTGTGGGGTGTCCCTGCAGAGCTGAGCTCTGCCGTATCCCCAGAGGTCTCCCTGCAGGGAGGGAGAGGGCACTCAGCATGGACAGGCCCCAACCTCTGGCGGTAGCCATGGCAACCTGCTGGGAGGGAGGCCTAGAAACCGACATCTCCCTGGGCAAGTGCAGGCCAGGGGTGTGGGAGGGCGGGGGTGGGCCTTGGATGGCCTGCGCAGCCTGGGAGCCCTGTGGGGCAGCTGTTCCATAGGGCTCTCCCCTCAGGGACACCTCGGGTTGGGGCTGGTGGGCTCTAAAGGCCTCGGAGGACCCTGGCACTGTGACCAGCCCAGCTAGCCGCCTGTCCTTTGCGGGCCCTTTCCCTGCACCTCCTCTGCGGGAGGTACTGTTTATTGAGGGACACCTGGTTTCCAGGTAAGGTGGAGAGTTGTTCTAGATGTTTATTTTCCCAGCTTAGTTACAAAGCTGCTTTTTTAATATTTACTGAGGCTCAACAAAGTGAATCTTTGCAGGAAAAATTGGGAGATAAAAGAATCATGAGGAAGCGGTTGGTATCAGCCCAGCTCATTTCTCATTGTACCATGTCTGTTTCCAGGCCTCCCGGGACAAATAAAGTGAGTTTCAAGGCCCCCCCCCCTCCCCACACACACACACACACACACACACACACACTTACCAAGACAAGCTCCTTGGGTCTAGGGAGCGGCGAGCCAAGACTAGAGGCCAAGGAGGCCGGACTGTCCACGAGGTCCCGACGGGCAGGGACACAGATGGGTGCCTTTCCACAGGGGGTGGTGGCTGGACTGGGGGGCTCTGAGGGCTGGTCCTGGGTTGGGGAGAAGCTGAGGTGAAGTGGGAGCCCCCTACTGCTCTGGGTGCACAAGCACCTCGCAAAGCCACCTGTGCCTCGGTGTCATCCAGGTGGGGTGCCGCCTGCCTCTCCCACAGACAGGAGGGGCCAGGGAGGTGGCGTCCCTTCCCAAACCACAGGAGCCCGGGCTTGAGGCCACGTGGCTGCCACCTGAGAGCTCTGTCCCCCGCTCCCGGCCTGCGTCCTTCTTTTCCTGCCCAGGCTGTCCCCATCCCACAGAGGGGACCAGGACCCATGCCCTGCGGCCCCGTCCTGAAGACCCACCTCGTCCACCACCAGGTTGTAGTCACTCCTGTCCTCCTCGCTCTCCTGGGGGGGAGTCATTCTGGTCACGCCCCTGCCTCCACGCCCCGATCTCTCCCAAGATGGCGCGCCAGCTGCGAGGCCCTGTCTAGGCCACCCGGCCCACGTGCCAGGGCAGAGGGAAGGTGCCAGCTCTGGTGACGGAGAGGCCCAGGCCTCCTTCCCACTCTCTCCAGGCAGGCCGTGTGGCCAGCTGTGTCACCCTCCTGGCCCGGCCCTGCCCGCCGCAGGCTGCCCACATCTCGGCCCCGTCCTGCACACTGGGGCGGGTGGCTCAGACACCCGGGGCTGCCGCTGGGCAACTTGTGGACACCCAGGAGGACCCCAGGTGCAGCCTGTGGCCTGGAGGCCAGATCTGCTGGCAGCGGGGCCTCCTCTGACCTCCCGGGCCCAGGGCCACCTCGGGCCAGGCGTCACCCTGTGACTGAGTCACTCCCATGGCTGCCTCCTTCTTTAAATCAAGGGACGGGGACGTGGGGGAGCAGACCGCGCCCTGCAGAGGGAGGAGGCGGGCGGCCCTGGCAGGGAGCTGGGGGCCACAGGTCTGGGCAAGCTCACAGCAGGGTCCCAGGTCCCAGGGGGGGCTGCAGAGGCCCCTGGGAGACCTGAGGTCCGAAGGGGAGAGTGGACTCTAGGGAGCAGGCGCAGGTGCCAGGGGCAGGGACGTGGCTGCACGGTCCAGAGGCTGCGGAGGTAGAGCCACTGCTCAGGGCTGGCAGCATGGGGGCTGTCCTGACTGGCCCCGTCCGGTGACCATCAGGGAGCTGTGGAGGGCTGTGGAGTGGGGCAGTGGGCAGCGCTGGGCACCCGGGGGCCTGGCCAGGACCATCTGGGCAGTGCGTGCCCACCCCAGTCCTCTGCCTGCCCCCACTCACATAAGGTCCCGACAGGTCCTTGTCCTCGGTTCTCTGCTTCCCGCTGCCACCGGGGCCACTGGGCCGCTCCTCCTCCACCAGACTCTCGGGGGGCGAGGGGGACGCCGTCTGTGGGGAGGAGAGGGGTCAGGGCCTGTCCCGCGCCTCCTGCTGTGGCCGGGCGCCAGCCGTGCTGCTCAAGCTTCCGTCAGAAAGTGGGGCCTCCAGGGCTGAGTTCGTGGGGCGGGCACAGCGTGGGGACGGGGACCCTGGCAGGCCATGTGTGCCGCTGGGGTCACCCTGGGTGGCCCCCAGCAGCTCTCACATCCCGGGGCCTCCACATGCACAAGAGCACAGGCGGGTTGCCTCCAACATCTGCAGCGCGGCCCGTGCCCCGCGAGGGCCTGGCAGGGCCGCCCCGCGAGGGCTGGGCACGGCCGCGCTCTGCCGAAGGTGGCAGCCCGCGTGGGCCTGGACGTGGCTCTGCGGGGGAGCCCCAGCCGCGCTACGCAGACAGACCCAGCAGACACCACGGGACAGAAGGGTGGACACAGGGGTTACTGAAGCGGAAGATGCAAGACGCAATGTTGTGGGCAGAGGGCCCGCGTGGGCCCGGGCCGGTGGCGCCTCTCCAGCCGCGTGACGGTGGCCAAGCCCCTGAACCTCCTGGGCCTGTTTCCTCGTCACAGATGGCTTCCCAGGCTTGCTGGGAGGGTGAGGAGCGGGGCAGCACTGCTGTGAGCCCCCTCAGCTCCCTGGAGACGCCGCGCTGCCCAGCACACGCTCGCCAACGGCCCTCGGCCCCGTGGACATGGCCCGGCTTGTCCTCTGCGGTGGTCCTGGGCCCCGTGGGAGCTGAGCAGCAGCCCTGGCCTCTACCCCCTCCAGGCCAGGAGCTCCCCCAGTGGTGACACCACACATGTCCCCAGACATGGCCCAGGGTCCCCTGGAGTTGAAGACCCGTGGCTTCCCCAGCCTTTGCCCCCAGGACCACTCTGTCCCTGGCTCCCCGAGGTGACTGTGTGAGCACAGGGTGGACAGGTCCACAGCGGCTGGCACCGACTCCAGGGTTAGCTCCGAGGTCCCCATGGCAGGCTGGACAGTGCCCACCAAGTTTCCTGTGCAGCGGGACCTCAGCGCGTCCACGTGGGGAAACAAGGCGTTGGCCACGGAGGGCATCGGTCAAGAGGCGCTCACGCTGGATCAGGGTGGGCCTAGTCCCTGCCTGATGTCCCTACAAGGCCACGTGGGGACGGCGCTGGGCTCAGTGGCAGAGCTCTTGCCTCGCACAGGTGAGGCCCTGGGTTCGATGCTCAGCACCACGTGAAGGTGAATAAAGCTGCTGTGTCCACCCACAACCGAAACCAACAAGGCCGCGTGGTGGGCCTGGGGTGGCCACGGCCGTCATCCCCGCTACCCAGGAGGCTGGGGCAGGACATCAAGTTCAAGGCTGGCCTGGGCAACTCGGCGAGACCCTGTCTCAAAATAAAAAAAAGAGGGAGGACCTGGGCCCCCAGCTCCTCAGAGCTCCAGCGTCCAGCCAGGAAGGCTTCCCAGGGACATGCCCTGGGGACCGCGATGGCCCTTGAAGACGTCCCCTGTGGCAGCAGGTCAAGGGCCTCCTGAGAGCTCTCCAGGTCCACAGGTGCATGAGTGAGGGGTCAGCTCCCGTGGACATTGTGCCAAGGACACAAGCCAGGAGCAGAACTGCACGGGTCTCTCCAGCCCCAGTCCCGGGGCTCTGGGTTTCCAGGCTCCCTGCTGTGTCCAGCACACCTCGGGCTGCTGGGTGCCACGGGCCAGCCTGCCCACGCCTGCCCACGCCTGCCCAGGGCATTGGGGAGCAGAGCCCCGGGACCCAGGAGGCCTCACAGAGGGAAGAAACCAAAGGTGGGCCCTGAAGCTCCTGAAGACGGTTGAGAGACCGCCCTCGGGATGGGTCGTGTTGAACAAAATGGACGTCACCTGTTAACGTCGCCCATTGGGAGGCTAGGGTGGGCGCAAGACAGCGGGCGGTCACGCACACCGGGGCACCGTGGCACGTCCCCTGGATCGACCCTCCAGGGGACGGGGTGGAGCAGGGAGCCCCACCCCTGGAACCTCAGGGACCTTTTACTTTGGTCTGGGGACGGCCCTGGGCTGCGCCACCCCCAGCACCCCCAGCCCTTTCTCTTTGGCTTTGAGACAGAAGCTTGCTAAGGTGCCGGGGCCAGCGGTGGACGTGCCTCCTCCCGCCTCAGCCTCCCGAGTGGCTGGGGTGACAGTGTGGAGGGCTGGCTCACCCCGTCTCCATCAGGAGGGGACACAACAGGACCAGGGGCGAGCACCCTTCCCTCAGTGACCCTCAGGGCTGCAGACGCTGGACAGACAGGCTGGGGGAGGTGAGCAGTGGGGAGGGGTCTCCTGAGGCCCACAGGCTCAGAGCCCCCCACCTGGGCCTGTGCCCTGACTTACCCGGCTGGGGGCTCTCTCCACTGGCAGGAGGCAGGAATCCGGGGGGGGGGGGGGCAGAGAGAGGGAGAGAGAGAGGGAGGGGGAGGGAGGGAGGAGGGGGGAGGGGGGGAGAGAGAGAGAGGGATGGGGAGAGAGGGAGAGAGAGAGAGGGAGGGAGAGGGAGGGAGGAGGGGGGAGGGGGGAGAGAGGGAGAGAGAGAGGGAGGG